>NC_091754.1:3618777-3726277 GCF_043380555.1 Nothobranchius furzeri | reverse complement strand
CCTTCCTGTTAGTTGAATGTTGCTCCGTCCAACAATAGACGAACATGTTACAATCTAATGTGCCACACTCTAAAGGAGATTGAAAAGTTTATTTTTAGCTAATTAACCAAAACAAATGTCAGTTTGAGGGTAAACATACAGTTTTTATGACTATAGCATGTCAAATAATTGCATATTAAAAGCAGAATCAGCTATAATTGAGTCATTCTGCAGTTTTTGTATTATATAAAAATCTTAATACTTCATCTATGTTCACACTCTTCAGCTGCAGGTAGCTTTGCAGAAAACCTGGCCGTGATTTACTGCAGATGCTTGATATAAGTATCTAAAAAGCATTTGAGGCCTGTTTTAGGTAAACGATGGCGTCTGGAACATAGCGGGTGGCTGTCCTTTGATTGGAACATGTTTTGTTGATATCATTATACCCCTTCAAGTAGGCGCCAGCTGCTGAGGTTTAACTTAAAATAGTCACCAGGCACTGCTGTTCAAGTATTTACACCATGCAGTTTCAAATTCTTCCTGAAAGATGTGGTTTACTGGATTTTTATCTCAACTTGTTGTTGTTTTAATGTTAAAACAGTGAAAGCGAGACAGGTGGAGGGGGAAGAGAGGAATCTCATAAGATCTGGGGGCCAAAAGGTAATGAGACGCAGGAGAGCACGTCCAGGAGTGAAACAGCGATGCATATAGATGTTGCAGGGCTGGAGAGAGATTTCAGCAGTGTGTCTGACAGGAAACACAGCCACAGTGTCACGCAATGCCCCAGTTGGGTGTCGTCTTCAGCTGCAGCTCCCAGTGATGGATGATGAGACACCAGTGGGAGCGGACTAGTGAGGCGGGAGACGGTGAAATGGAACCAATATCTGGAGCTGCCCCCTTCGCCGTAAATTAAAACAGGACGGTGAGGATTAAATGGCTCAGTGTGTGTGTGTGTGTGTGTGTGTGTGTGTGTGTGTGTGTGTGCGCGCGTGTTCATACTTTTGTCTTTGTGAAAACTTTGAGCTTCACTCGGGAGAGCAGGCAGTTTTATAAAATGACATCATCCTGGATTAGAGGAGCGGAACAAGTGTAATACACAAACAGTATTTTATTTTTCCAGTGTTAGCGTTCGTAAACCCCATCAGCATAGGATTAATACTAGCTTGTTAGAGAAGTGATAGAATACAGTTCATGTGAACAATAAGAATGCATCCATGAGCGTTTCTGCACGCGTGACCATCCGACTGTATTGACCAGCATATGTTTGAAGGCTCATATTGCATCCAGATGTCACTGCAAATCAATTCCAGTCGTGGACGGCCGAGCGTTTTTCAAGAGGCTCACAGAGCCTGGCAGGTGCAAAGCCTTTCACAGCTTTCAACAAAGTGCAGCTTGCTAAGATGCAGACGTCAAAGCTTTATATTAAATATCAGTGAGCCACATGTGATAAAAAAAAATGAGGAAGCGTGCAATATGGCTGTTAAATTTATGATTTTATGTTATAAGAGGAATCCCTGTGGATGAAGGTTGTACAGATGTTTTAATGGGAACTCATGCCATCTACATGACTAAGCTTCCATTTGCACAGAATATGTAAAATGTGACTCAAGATGAAATAAATGCTGTTAAAGGCAGGGTACGTTAGTTTTAAATGTGAAATTACTTTAAAAATGTTTAATTTTGACCATCTGACCCAATTTTATTTAAAAAAGTAAATAATCTTTAATATTTCAATTTTCTCCTAAGTCCCTCCCCTGCCCTGTAGAGCTCAGCCAATATTTCTGCAAGCCTAACGCGTTGACCAATAGCGCTGCATTACCACCAGGGTTAACTGTCAATCATCGAGAACGAGCATTAGATCTCAGCGTGCACAACAGTGTCACGCGCCTCACTCGGCTTAGAGGACTGAAAAAAGAATGGAGCAACAAAACTCCAAATTACCGATTCCTCGACTGCCTTCCACATCTCAGAAAACATTTAAAAAGTTTAAAAGCCCTTCTTCAAAAGTGGCTGTAAGACGTTTAAGACAGTCGAGTAGAATTTACATTGGAGATTGTTTTACACACGATGGAGAGATTTTCGTGATCTACACGGCCTGAAAACGGATGAAGAGTTGGCAAAGTATCTTTTAGACAGGTAAGTTATTTATTGTTTTTCGGATAAATTTACTTATAATCTTTCTTTCACTGAAAGAAGTAATAGAGCAAACAAGCTTTGTATGCTTGGTGTCCTATTGGCTAATGTAGCATTAGCTTGAATGCTGTCGACATGAATCGATGCTAGTCGAACTATTTATGCCATGTTTGGAAGAAGTTTGAGTAACGAAAGAGGATTTTAGTTTTATTTGTATGGGAGCTAATGATTAGTGTGGCGTTTAACTATAGGCCACATCAGTGTATTGTTTTAAGCTCTTGTTTATAACTTCCCCGTTAGCAGGGTTCAGTTAGCATCTTATACGCTGCATTAGATGTTTACACTTTCCTGAGCTGCGTGTTTGATTAGCATGAGTAATCAGCAGCTCATGTAGTACTTGTAGAAGTCTGAGGAGATGATTCAGCAGTTAGAATTAGGTGTGATTGATCAGGAACGTATCCAAAACCTTATTTCCATTAGCACTGAAAGACCTATTGTGCTAACCTGGGTGGGCCACGTGTACAGATTACTGTCTGGTTTTGTGGTTTTACCTACGTGAAAACTCCATATTAAAATAAAAGGAATGATAATCAGCTCGTGCAGAAATCTGTGAAGGCTGGGGAGAAACATTAGCTGTTGGAAAAAGACGTATCTGACCACAAGCCTATCCAAAACACGGTCACACTGGCTGTCAGTTAGGCCCTGTCCACACGTAGCCGGGGATCTGCCAAAACGTAGATATTTTTCTACGTTTTGGCCTGTCATCCACACGAAAACAGAGTTTTTTCACACGAAAACGGATCTTTTTAAAAACTCCGGCCAAAGTGAAGATCTGCGTTTTCTCCGTTTTGGGTGTCTGCGTGTGGACAGACAAAACCGGAGTTTTAAGATCCGCAACGTCACTTTCCGCGACAAAAAAATGCTGACACCACGCGTGCGACCTGTGTTTACACTAGCCGACAGCATGGATGCCCTCAGAGCTGCGCTCGCTTTATCAATTGTCCAAGCGCTTTTTGCTTGTTTGTTATTGCAAGCGAAATTACTGCTCCTTGCGGAAGACCACAGACGAAGGACGAGGTTAGGAACGGGGGAAGTACTGCCGCCTACAGGTTTGTCATGTCCTTAACAACGTATTTATCTGGGTACGTGTGGACAGAGTTTTTTTTTTCAAAACGAGGTGGTGTGGATGCAAGTTTTTGGAGGGGTTTTGAAAAAAACCTGGCTACGTGTGGACTAGGCCTTAGCCTGATATCACACTATTTAGCCTGTTGCACTCATAGCAATAATCGAGTGCCAAATTCAAGTATTTTATTAGGTTTCCCTGTTTTGAAAAAGCAAATCATATTAAAATGAGTGATTAGCAGCTCATGTTGACCTCAGTTGGCGGAGGAGATACTTTATCAATTACAATCAGATTTGTCTTAGCAGGGAAATGTAAAAATATAATGTGATTTGCATGCTCTTCATGCTACAGTCAATTATTTAGTAGTTTCTCTGACCTTCATTTCATTATATCTTACAATAACATAGATGTGTAAACTAAGAGATGGCTATATAACATAATAGTGTGTGTTTCTTACTTGTTTAGCCTGTGATCACTACTTTTTATTCTAATATGGGCTTTGTTTATACAGTAATCAGTCCAAATATGAAGCATCAACATCTACACTATTGAAACGCCAACTGTTTATTTCTCCAACACCAGTGCCAGCTCTGTCTAGCATTCATGGAGAATCATCTGAAAGGTAAATAGCTGCCTAAAAACCTCTACCAGTAATATTATAATTTTGCCTTTGTTTGTTTTTAGTTAGTGGTGGATTATTTTGAAGAAATTCTGGAAATGGGATAATGAATGACTATAAAAAATGGATAGAAATAAATAAATAAGTAAAACTACAACAAATAAAGATGTAAAGCAAATTTGGAGGCGTTTCACAACCATCTCCTAACGTATGCAAGTGTAACCGGGTTTAGTTCCCGGAAGTTATTCTGGTTATACGTGTCATGCCGCTGACACAGGGGAGGCCAGGTGTGTAATCAGAGGGCTGCTATAATTAGGGCAGCTGGGGTCTAGCCGCAAAAGCGGAATGCCTCGCTTTGGGCGCGGACGTGGGTGCGGCTAAGTGGTGAGTGACCTGGCTTTGCTTCAGTTTAGTTAACGGTTATATTTTTAATCGGTTTCTCTTTACGAAGTGTGAGCAGGACTGAGGGGTGAACAGCCAGAATTTTCATTGGCAAGCGGTCGGCCGATGAGGTACTGGTTTATAACATTCACAGCATTTTTATGTTCCGTTAGAATAGGACTAACAATGCGTGTTTTGTTCACAGACCTTAGCCTGCTACTGTTTTTCCAGTTCTTTTATTAAATCTTTTCTAGTTCTTTTATTAAACCGTTTGCCGGTTTTATCTTGTTACTAATCGTTTTCTCCAGAGGGGGAAGGAAGCAAACTTGGTTGTGAGTCGGGGGGTTAGCGTTAAGCACAGTGCTGTCTCTGGGAGGCTAGTTTCTTTTAGCGTATCCGCTGTAGGGGTTTGTCGGGGGTTTTACTCACTTCGGGGTGGCGTGTGTATGAGCTTTAGTTAAAGGGAGCACTGAGTGTTTTTCTTTATATTATTGTCTCTTGTCTCGGTTCCCTACAGCGGCTTTGTGCTTTTAAATAGTAGATGGATGGCGTTGTGTGTAGTCCCAGGGCCAGCATTGTCGTCGCTCCTCCCTCTCGTGGTTTAGAGTTATAGCCTATTTTTATCCCGACCTGGGTTGTCTTTAATAAATCTCCTGTGCTGTATCTTCAAAATAAAATTGTTAAACTTGTGAATAAGCCTCTGCCGTTTTCATCAAGGGTTATTATTACCTACGGTTTTAGGATCTAAGCATCCAACCCTCTAGGTCACACAAGCAAAAGATTCAGTTACATCCCACCTGTTTACGAGGCAAGGATACTGCTTGCTGCATTGGACTACAATCACCACTCACATCGAGAAGTGAAGAGGAGACCAGATGGGTCGATACAGTACGCATTTATTTATTTAATAAAACATTTACACTCATGAATTCATAATTCACTGGTCCAGTTTTAGTTGGTTTTTATTAACAACTTCCTCAGATGAACAACTACAACGCTCCTAACTGCAACATATTGGTTTAACATGCTGTCAGGTGGCCAACTGTAGAATAACAGAAACCCCACGTTTTCAATAATAGTGCCTCCAGGTGGGGCTTACCTTATTTACTTTTAATTTAAAACACATTTTCAGCTAATTTGTTGGATACTACAAGTTATGGCATGTGTCATTTCAGATACCATAAAATATTCAACAAAAAATCTAGATGCTGGAGACTATTCTGAGAAGGTGGCAAAAGACTACTCCTACATCCCAGAGATCCAAACCATGATCATTTGTCAAGCAAGAAAGATCTTCCTCGACGCTACAAGCTAAGGCCTGAGGATCCGAGGCGTTACGGTTTGCTGTCCGGAGTCCCTGCACCATCAACAGAGGAACTTCTACAACACCTACGGACTCGCGGTGATGGTAAAATAAAACATTGTCTGCCTTACATCTTCCACACAATAGTCCACTGCTGATTGAGTTTATTTTTTATTTACAGGTAAAACTTTGCCAAAGACATAGGTGTTGGGGGAGGCAAGAGAAAACCCAAAACCTTCTTTATTTTTGTGTTTCCTTTTTTTTTTTTTTTTTGAAAATAAAAATATTTTTTGGGAAATAAGGACTAATAATTTAAAAATGTATGTAAAATGCTGGAGGTAGACATAAGTTTTTGTTGTTGTGCAGGAGTTTAACATTTATGGTATTTTTACAAATGCAACAGAGAGTTATGCTTTAGAACACTTTATTAGAGCATCAAACAAAAATATATAAAAACAAACTTATGTAAAATATTAAATATATACAATTATTTACAATCATCGTGGAAGAAAACCAGTGTAGTTACCATTGGGGTCAGGGAATTTTTCCCTTATCCTCCAGACAACACATCTTGGGATTACTACTCTGCGCCCTCCACAGAGTTTTCCATGCTGCCATGCTACAAACTGTCTGTAAGCTGCATGGCGGAACTGTCTGTTGTCCTCACCGGGGTCCGGGTCATCATAAACCGCTCGAAACTCATTCCACAATGTTCTGGCCAGGCGAAGAACACCATTTTGCAGAATAAACTCCACGTGTGGGACAGTTGAAATACATGTCTGGGGAGGCTGTTGGCAGCATTTCTTTTCCAAATCAGTTGGCATCTCTGCAGTGGGAGCATACACACCATGAAGGTTGATTGGATGTTGGAGGTGTTGTGGCAGGTGGACCAGAGAGGGCAAGTACATCAAAGAGAACACCAGTGTCTGTCCAGCACCATGGTAAGGACGTCAATAGCCTGCTGAGGGTTCAGGTTCTGTATGTGTTGCTACAAAAGTGGAAAGAGATGCTACAGCAACAGTATTTAGGATAATTTAGTGTAATATTGTTATGCTTACACGTTCAAAGTCTATTCGCTCTCTCGAGAGATCTTCATCTCCAAGGTCCACAGCTGAGTGTCTTGCACTTCTTCGGCCTCTAGACGCACCGTGGCCTCTGGATGCACCGCAGCTTTGAGATGATGGTGGGCATCTCCTTTTTGCACCACGTCTTGAGGATGCAATAGGAGGTTCAAACTCTTCCTAAGAGGATTCCTCAATCACTGAACTCTGAATTGTATTAGAATAAAAAATAATTATACTAATATAAAAAATACTCTTGCATATTAATCAATTTTGACACAGATCAGGTTTACATCTAGTCCAAATTAGGGCTAAACCAACAATAAACAGAAACTATGAAAACAACCATGATTATAGGAGGACTACACAGAATGCAGTGTTTATTCATGATTTCCACATAAATTATATGCTTTGATATATTCATCCCATCTTGAATGGCAAAGCAATTAAAAATAAGCTAATAACTCGTAATAAAATGCTAACAATCTGATAGGATTAATTTTATGTACAATATAGATTGTCAACTGTTACTGGTATTTTAAAATATGTATATATATATATATATATATATATATATATATATATATATATATATATATACTGTTTACAAAAGGCATTTTATAAAGAATAAGTGTTTAATGTGCTGGTTAGAAAACAACTGTCTTACCTCAGATAACTCCATTGCTAACACTAGCTCAGGTCTATTACGAAGAAGCAATGCTCCGATGTTGATTCGGCTTTTCCTGCGCGTGCACATTAGGAGGCGTGGCTTTCGGCTCTTTCAGGAAGGGTGGGGGAGTGAGCAACAGCCGTTCGAAATCTCCTCCTCCTCACCCTGATGGTGTCATCTTACGGACCCTGCCTTTAATGGGTGGTTTTAGTTGCCGTTTATATCATATTTGGTTTTTTGGTGCTGTTTCACGCCTTACAGAGGATTTCTACATAAACTCATCAAGAATCTGTCGTTAACCAAAAGCTCATAAAAAGTCTTAATTTCTTCATCCCTTTTAATTTATTAAATATAATAACATTAATAAATGCTATGCTATGTTGACCTGGTGTGCTAATAGCAACCATCTGGGCTGATGAGTGACTCCAGGGTTGGGTTTAACATCCTTAGGACTTCAGAGCAGACCTGCCAAGTTTAGAGTAGAGCCAAAGAAGGCAAGTACAGATACGCAAACGGGAAACGATGCAAATCAAAAAGATGGCACAGCACCATCCTCACGTTTTTTCTGTTTGCTTTCAAGTAAATTATTGTTGTTGAGTCTTATCTGAATCTGGTGCCCTTGAGTCTGTGAGGCTGAAGTGATTACTCCCCCTCAGAAGAGATGTGGAATGCTGCAGTCGCCATGGTAACTGTCTCCCTATCCCAGCCTGGGTGGGACTGCGACCGGTGAAGGCCGTTAAATCGTTTCCAGGAGTCACTGTGCTCTCTAAAGCCGGGTGTACACTGTGCAACTTTTTCACTTTTTTGAGCCGATTTTCCACTCGTGCGAGAATCCACGAGATCGGGGCGAGTTTTGCGCCAAGCGTCGTGTAGTGTACAGGGGTTACGAGAGGCAATTAACACTGCGTGACCAGCTACTGATCAGCAATTGTGAGCTCACACAGACTTCTTGAGTGTTTGATATTTTGCTCGCTTCGAGCAGCTGCAACCCAAAAAGTACCAGAACCGCTCACGGCGCATGCGCAATCATACATCAACACCGCTCACCCGCTATTTCCTAATAAGACACGTTGTTGGTTTTTATTTCTAAATGTTTTTTTTACACACAGTGACAAGGATTGTCAAGAAAGCGTGTTTGTCGTGTTTATGTTAAATTAAACTGATCACAAAACACAGATTTACTTTCTTTATTTTGTTTTCCTCATCCAACCCCCATAAATCCCTGTGTCCTCCTGCAGCACTCCCGAAGGACAACAGGCAAAACTAGACCAAAAAGTCTGGCGTGTTGTGTAAAAACTGCTATTTTTAGCATATTTTGTAGGTCTGACGTGTTGCTACCAGACGTACAGTGTGAGCACATGGCTGGTGAGATCTGCTCTGCGAGGAAGTCGTACAGTTTGAGCTGAAGCTGAACGCTGCGAGTGAAAAAGTCGCACAGTGTCCGCCCGGCTTAACCCAAATTACATCCCTCCCCTCTCCAAACAGAGGTGACGAGCGCTGCTTATCGCGGCTGCATGCACTCATGTGTGGAGAGTCCCTAACCCTACCTCCCCACCTAGTGGACACTTATGTTGTGTAATGTCTGAAGTCTGTTGCATTTCTGTCTGAAGTGTTTATTGCATAGCAAAGCTGCCCTCCCTGTGGAGGGCAAGGCCGGACCGAAGCGCCGCACGTGCAGCGATCGTTTCGGCGTCTGCTCTATTTTTTTCGCGAGCCGCGGGTGAATCGCGTCAATTCTGGCAGGAAGTCAAACCTAGACATAAGAGGCAGGCCGGTAAATTTAACAAAATAAAGCATTTCAAAATACAATTCCGCGATAGTCAAATGTGTTCGTAATCAGGTACTGCATAACACACACACACACACACTCACACACACACACACACACACACACACACACACACACACACACACACACTTTTTTTTCCCTCCACCTGACCCAATCCTCATATAAACCCTCTGATCCCTAATAAGGTAGCGCGACTCGGGTTGAATGACCACAGTCACCAATTCTTGTCATGTGTCTACGTATGTATGTCTGATCTCAGAATTGTGTGTACTGAATCTCTAATTTCCCTCTGGGATTAATAAAGTATTTTTGAATTGAACTGAAGAACTTCTGCTGCACACGGTCAAGTCGCAGCAGCGTTTCCAGTTAAATCAGCAGTACTCCACAGCTCAGTTTGCTGAAAGATTACAGACAAAAAGACGGTATTTTTATAACAAAGTCCCATAAAATCATATATATATATATATATATATATATATATATATATATATATATATATATATGTACAGCAGAAGTCTGGAAGATCCTGGAAGTAAGTTATTCTCAGCCTGACAGCCTACCTCTCAGTCAAACTACAATGGTCACTCTCTCCTCGGTCCTCGTTATCCAACATGATCCTATGACCTGTTTACAAAGTGAAGCGCCTGTACGGTCCATATGTGACATGTATAAAAAATACATCTAGCAACACATCTACCATTCCAAATCTCCAGTGTTGAATCCTGTCGGTGGAACATGATGTATTGTTGCAAATGTTCGTGACAAATAGAGTTTGGTGAAGACGTTGGACCGAGCAGTGAGAGGAAAAGGCATCTCTGCTGGAGAAAGGAAGAGAGACAGCGAGGGACACTCTATCATCTGTCAGGTCTAGATTGTGCTCCAGAGAAAATGTACTTGGAGTGCACAAAGAAAACACTATAAATTACTCTCTGCACGACTCATTCATAACCCGGGATTATCATCTCTCGGCCATTCATCACGTGGAGAGAGTTGTTTGCATTTTGCACACAGGCAGAGCCATATGGAGGGCGGCAGGAATAAAGACACGCATACACACACGCGTGCGCGCTTGAATCCTAGCCAAAACTCATTAATCATCTCTGTTGCTGGGAAAGGCCCTAATGGACTTGTATTTGTATCTTCAGGTATTTGATGTTTTAATATGAAATGTGCAAAACTCAAACATTCATGTCTGCCATAATATCAAACAACGTGTTAACTAAAAATGGACTTGGAGAAATATAACCGGATAGTTTAGGATAGGATTTAGTTAAACTGTTTTAAGGCTAAAACGTCCGTGAAAGGGGAGTGAAAGCGCGGATTCTTCCTATAGGCGTCAACATCATCCTAGCGAGCAACGTTCTGTGACTCTTAAAAAAAAACGCAGAAAAACGCGGGCAGAGAAGGGCTTTTCTGATCAGCAAACGGCGTCTATTTTCTATCAGCAGCTAATGCAGGAGATAGGTGTAGGAGACTATTTCAATCAGAATTTATAATTAAAAAGTGTCTTCAGAGATCCACACCTTCAACAGAATTGATCTTTTTAATGGTTTAATTTTTATTCTTCTGTCATGTAACTTTTAGCTATTTAAAGTTGGTCATTGAAAATGCTAATTATTATATGTTTAATACGACAGATTGAAAATGCTAATTATTATATGTTTAATACAACAGACAGTCTCAGCAGCGTTCTGCGCTTGTTTTTGCTGCTTTGAATCTGGCCTTTTAGTAAGTATTAATCAGTTTTTCATCTTCAGTCACTTCTTGTCATTTTTTTTCCTCATCAGATAATTTCTGATCTATTTATGTTAAAATGACATTTTTAAAGAAAGAAATTCCAGATAACCTTAAAGAAGACATATTTTGAAAAACTCACCATTTGCATCCTTTTACGCAGTCACGTGGGTCTCTGCTGCCTCTAACACTTAAACAAGCTTTTTCAAAAAGTCGGTTTGTGACATCACAAATGGGGACTCAACTGGAAATTGGAACCACCTCTAGCCTTGAGGCGACGGTGGCACAGGAGCTAAGCGCTCACCCCGTATTCGGAAGGTTGCAGGTTCGAGCCCCGCTCAGTCTGTCGCTGTCGTTGTGTCCTTGGGCAAGACACTTAACCCACGTTGCCTGCTGGTGGTGGTCGAACGGACCGGTGGTGCCAGCGCTCGGCAGCCTCGCCTCTGTCAGTGCGCCCCAGGGCAGCTGTGGCTACATCGTAGCTCATCCCCACCAGTGTGTGAATGTGTGTGTGAATGGATGAATGACTGGTTGTGTTGTAAAGCGCCTTGGGGGGTTCCAGGACTCTAGAAGGCGCTATATCAAATACAGGCCATTTACCATTTGAGAAAAGCAGCTTCTGTTGAAGGAGCAGCAGCTCTACTCTGAGCACCTCAGACATCAGCTTCTTAGCTTACAGCAGCCTGAAGAGGTCCATGCCAGTCCTGCCTCCTCATCTTTCCTTTAATAGGTATTTGAACATAATGCAACAATATGAGAATTATGTGAAAAAAATGGGAACCAAAGAACCGATTTAAGGAATGTTTTAATTTTTTTTTATTCTGTAGTTTGTATAAAAGCCAGAAGAGAGTGGCCCTTTGAAATATTTTTGGGATCCTCAAATTTTGCTTTACATTCCAGTGTCGGTATTATAGTATATATTGAACCATGTATCTATAGGGCTGCACAGTGGTGCAGTGGTTAGTGCTGTTGCCTTGCAGCAAGAAGGCCCTGGGTTCAAATCCTGACCTGGGGTCTTTCTGCATGGAGTTTGCATGTTCTTCCTGTGCAAGTGTGGGTTCTCTTCGGGTGCTCCAGCGTCCTCCCACAGTCCAAAAACATGACTGTTAGGTTCATTGGTCTGTCTATAAAGTGTCATTAGGTGTGTGTGTGTGTGTGTGTGTGTGTGCTCGCACACGGGGTTGTGTGTCTGTTTTGCCCTGCGATGGACTGGCAGCCTGTCCAGGGTGTACCCCGCCTGTTTGCCCAGAGACAGCTGGAGATGAGCCCTACCCCCACCCCACCCACCATGACTCTGCGAGGGTAAGTGGGTAAAGAAAATGGATGGATCGATGTATCTATAATAAATTTCTGCTTCTACATTCATCTCTCTGACTTTAACTTTTCAACTGTACTTATTTTTCTTGTTCTGTTCTTTTCATTTACCTGATATTATAGTTTAACTGTAGAGGGGAGCGGCAGTAACACACTGCAGTGACTTTAACCCGCACCGAATCTAAAACTTGTTCTGAATCAATTTTCTGTTCCATCGCCATGACTCAGATGTCTATCTGCCTCTATCCATCCATCCATCCATCAGCAACCTCCATCATCAGTGTTTCTGTCTCCATTCTCTCATCTCATCCTTCTCCTGGAACTACTTAAAACACTTCTTTTACCAATAAGAAAAGTTTGTCTTTGTGCACGCACACACACACACACACACACTCTCTTTCTCTCTCTCTCTCTCTCTCTCTCTCTCTCTCTCTCTCTCTCTCTCTCTCTCTCTCTCTCTCTCTCTCTCTCTCTCTCCTACACACACTCACAGGGTATTCTTTTCAACCCCAAGTAGACTCACTCACAGAAAATAACCTTGAAGCAAGAGTCAAGACACCCTCCCCCAGTAAAGTTTGTGTGCTTTTAGTTATGTTTGGTGAATCAGAAGTGATTCTGATGTTTTAGCAGCACACAGGGATAATGTTGAAAGAAAGAAAGAAAGAAAGAAAGAAAGAGAGAGAGAGAGAGAGAGAGAGAAAGAAAGAAAGAAAGTTGAATTTTCGCAGGACTAGTTGTTACAGATCTCTTTCAGCACAATAGTTGAGAACTTGGTGGAGTGCGCTTTGCCATAGATTTCATGGAGAAACTGGCGTGACACATCTTCAGTCATGTGCCCCGACCTCATTGGGTGTTTCAGCCACTTATCACAATACACCCTCTGCCCGGGTTGGCCCACCCCTGGTTGATCAGACCCGGGTGTGTGTCACTCGGAAGCACCACGTCATCATTTGGCAGCCCAAATAGCATCCCTTCGTTTAAGCCACAGCCAGTGACTGCTCTGTTCCGCTGCAGTGGCGAGCTCTTTGATTGCCCTCCGTTGGGCCTGGCCTCTGATCCCCACTTCCTTCAAAAGCCTTATTATGGAACTGGCTACAAAACCTCTGCATCCTACTTCCACTGGCCACACCTGCACGTTCCAACGAATCCAAGCCACTTCCTCACCTGTGCATCCACTAGCCTCTCCAGCCGAATGGCATGGGATAGTGTGACCTCATGTATAGAGACTGGCCACATGAGGCGTGGCAGCAGCCCAAACTCAAAGCACCATAGTTTTAGCTTCCCAGGGAGAGCTGTGTTGTTGATCTTCTACAGGCCGCTGATTGTATCCTGTCCGAGTTGTTCTATCTGCTTTGAGTCTTTGAGTTCTGCATTATACCACCATCCAAGGCTTTTGATAGGCTTCTCCAGCAGGGTTGGCTCGTTGTTGACTTGGAACCTCACATTGGTCAGCTGGCCTTTGATAATGGAGATACTGCGGGATTTGCTTGGTTTAAACTCCATTCGTGCCCATTTGATGTTTTCCTGGAGTTTATCCAACAAGCGCTTGGTGCATGCCTTTGTTGTTGTTATTGTCGTCATGTCGTCCATGTACGCTCTGATTGGAGGACTACGCAACCCGCTCTTCAATCTTTCTCCTCCAACCACCCATCTGGATGCTCGTATGATGATCTCCACGGCCATTGTAAACGCCAGTTTGCAGTACGATTAGATTTTATATTTGTTATGTTTGACTACTATGTGCGGCTGTTTTTTGCAGTTCGATTAGATTTTATATTTGTTATATTCGACTAGATTGTACGGCTGTTTTTACAGTACGATTAGATTTTATATTTGTTATATTTGACTACTATGTGCAGCTGTTTTTTGCAGTTCGATTAGATTTTATATTTGTTATATTCGACTAGATTGTACGGTTGTTTTTTGCAGTACGATTAGATTTTATTCCTTATATTTGACTAGCTTTATTGTGTACAATTTATGAAATAAAAAGAAATAATGAGAATGAATATCTATCATTTTTTTCAAGCATCCATCAGAGATGGAGGAGGTAATGAAAAAGGTTAATTTTTCACCAAAACATCAGGGTAGTTACTGAGGTGTGGAAAGGTTTAGAACTGGTTTACAACGAGAGATTGGGGAGAAAGTTTAATCGGAAAAGGCTCGTGATTTTCTCTCAGAACAAGATGCTTACACACTTCACAAACCTGCAAGAGTTCATTTTCCGAGCACTTTGCCACAGCTAGCAGTGTAAAGGCCAGCGTTGTGGAGGGATTTAACAGGACTCTAAAAGGTAGAATGTGGAGATATTTCACAGCAAAAAAACACCAATCGCTACATAGATGCGATTCGAGATTTAGTACGATCGTATAACCATAACTACCACTCTTCCATCAAAATGGCCCCCGATGAAGTAAACATGGAAAATCAAAGGCAGGTGTTTCGCAACCTTTACGGAGCCGCCTCACTGAAGCCTGCATAGAAAATGAAGTTTAAAAGGGGTGAGAATTTCCAAACTCAGACGTGTTTTTGATAAAAAAATATGAGCAGAGTTTTACACACGAGCTGTTCACAGTGGATGAGTGTCTTCATCGATCGCCAGCGGTTTATAAACTGAAAGATTTTGATGGGGAAAAAATTGAAGGGTCATTTTATGAAGCCGATCTGCAGAAAGTAAACCTTTTTACCGAGAGATCCTTCCACGTTGAAAAAGTTTTAAAATGCAGGACATTTCGAGGAGAGCGGCAACACCGTTCTGATCCAAAAATGTTTCAGTGTCGTAATAAATTACTTTATCCATTAATCTTTCATCCTTTCTTTCAAGCTGAATAAAGCACTGATGACCTTGTTTGCAGATGGTACATTTAAATGTAGGACAAACATGGTATGAAATGTTTTTAACCATAGCAATATAATAAGCATGCTTACAACTCGTGCATTTTTTAACCAATTCGCAAGGAGAAACAGCCCTGTCCGCTTGAGGTCTGTATACAGGTGTTTTGTGTTTTTGAAAACAAATTAAATTTTGACACATCCGATTACAATCAGGACATTTAATAAGCAAGGTTTCTGTTCGTTTGTATAAATCGCTAATGCGAAACACAAGGCCTGATCGGTCTTCGGAGGTTAAATGAGATGAATACACTTTTTATTCACTAATTCATGATCAACAATACTCTCAATTTTTCGTTTCCCAGCACCGGATGGATTATTCACCACCTGCAGTCTGAAATTAAAATCATTGTCAGCCGCTAGCGCTTCATTCGATTGGACTAATTTGTCGAATAATTGCTGAAAATTTTGCATCATATTTGCTCCATCATAATTAAAGTTAATGTCATGAGTTGAATGCTGAGTGTTGATTTCAAACTGAATCCCATCATTTGCGCAAGCCATCTGACTTCCCCTTCAGCAAATCTATTTAATAAATCCATAACGTTGAGATAAATTCTGCAGTGATTCCGTGGTTTACTGAAAAAGAGACGCTTTCTCTAATTTCACGCCGATTGAAAGCCTTGTTGGAAGAGGACGCATGATTAACGCTCCCTGCCCCCTTTTGGTTAACATTGTATGATTGTGTTTGCCTCCGAATTTCATCTAAAGTTTGTGGAGATGGAGGATCTGAATTTAATAGAATTTCTTCAACCTCGTCTGAAGTGGTTTGTACAACACGAGGAGTTTGGCAGGCTAGAATTAAATCTAAAATCTCTTCATTTGCAGCTACTTCACTCATTTCTGAAAGTCCACTCAGATCGAACCAGTCCGGTAGCAAATCACCATTTTCAGTCGTATGACTCATGAAAGATAGAAAACCTACTATAAACTTGATGAATGAAAGAAAAATCCTTTGTCCTCTTCTTCTTTCTCTTTTAATCCTCTTCCAACGACGCTTTTAATCCTCACAAGGACAGAACATCCCCCACAATTTTGACAAGGCCATAGCTGATTTGGGGGGGGGGGGGATGGGGGGGGGGCGGGCGCAGAGTCCTCGTCACTGGCTATCGGTGGCTGTTCTGGATGGGGAAAAAAGAGAGAGTATGAACGAATCAACGTCTTTTAATAAAGACTTTATTAAACACTTGATTCTGTTCACTTACCGGGTCTCTGTGTAGCAGCAGCAGGACGGCGCAGCGCAGCGTCTTGATCGCTGGTCACCGGATGCTGATCTGGCTGCGCCACCACCCCCTCGTCGCAGTGTCGAGGTGTGGGTGGAATAAAGTCTTGACTTGCTGCGTTTTGCTGCGAGGGGTGTTCCTGATAGTGTGTGTTCCCTTCCTGCCCTTCTGAGAAATAAGATATTTCTCAGCTGAAAGGGATATATCACGTTATTAAATGACTTATAAAAAAATCACTTACTGAGTTCATTCAAAGCTCTGTCAAGCTGGCTAAACGCATCTTGCGGGGTTGGTGGGGTTGGTGGGGGTGGTGTGCGTTCTAATTGAGAAAGAGGGATTTCACCATCCCATTCGCTCTCCGATGAAACAATGATTGCAGCTAAGAAAAAGATTAGATGTCGGTAGATTGATAAAACATTGGAAAGTGAAGTTTGGGTAAGCTCACCTGACATCACTGTGCACTTCAGATAATGGTTCTGACAGGGTTTTAACATTGCAGTTATACGTCTTAAAAAAATCTTGAATGAGAACAACGCGATTGGCTGAGGGTGATGTTTAAAACACTTTCAAAAACATCACAACGAATTGTATTACCATTGTTTGTGTCTGTAATTTGATGTGTGTGTGTGTGTGTGTGTGTGTGTGTGTGTGTGTGTGTGTGTGTGTGTGTGTGTGTGCATGTTTAAAGGCACGAGGAACTTCAGCCAAGGTCAAGCTAGCATTAACAATGTCCAGCACACTTTGACCAATCAATGGAAGCACATCTGTCAGGAGACAAGGTGGAACCACATCATCTGGAGCACCCGAGGGTTTCATAGTAGCAATAGGTTTTTTTTCCGGACAGGACAGAGAGATGGGTTGAAAAATGTTGAAAAGCCTATGAGAGAACACAGAACCACCTTTCGTCAAACTTTTTGACAGGTCTATTGTTCTTTGACCTTTATGCCCTTCCCCCAAACCACCTTACGTCAAACTTGACAGGTGTATTGTTTGTTGTCCCCTTTTGTGATATGATCTTTAATGACCCTACATGTCAAGAAATGAATTGATGACTGTTGTGTAATGACGCATGAAGTCTCCTTTTGTCAAGATGTATATTGTTGATCTGCTTTGATCTGAACCACTTTAGTTACGCTTGATAACTGTTTTGTGTTAACCCCACAGTTCCCACAGCCCCTCCCTTTCATACGTGAGACCCCACATCCCTACACACACACACACATACACACACACACATTTAAAACACTTTATCCTTTCAGAAAATGCGTGACTTTCTCTAAAGCCGGGTGGACACTGTGCGACTTTTTCACTCGCAGCGTTCAGCTTCAGCTCAAACTGTACGACTTCCTCGCAGAGCAGATCTCACGAGTCATGCGCTCACACTGCACGACCCATTTCTCGCATGCGACCTGAATGCTCACACTGTACGTCTGGTAGCAACACGTCGGCCCTAAAAATGTGCTAAAAATAGCAGTTTTTACTCAACACGTCAGACTGTTTTGTCTTGTCTTGCCTGTTGCCCTTCGGGAGTGCTGCAGGAGGACACACAGGGATTTATGGGGGTTGGATGAGGAAAACGAAATAAAGAAAGTGAATCTGTGTTTTGTGATCAGTTTAATTTGACAAGAACACGACAAACACGCTGTCTTGACAATCTTTGTGAGTAAAAAAACGTGTAGAAACAAAAACGAACAAAGTGTGTTATTAGGGAAATAGCGGGGAGCGGTGTTGATGCAGGATTGCGCATGCGCCGTGAGCGGTTCTGATACTTTTTGGGTCGCAGCTGCTCGCAGCGCCGCTTCAACAGTGCGATACCCTCACGAGGGACGAGCGAAATATTAAACACGCCAGAAGTCCGTGCGAGCTCACGATTGCTGATCAGTAGCTGGTCACGTGGTGTTAATCGCCTCTCGTAACCCCCTGTACACTACACGACCGCTCGGCGCAAAACTCGCCCCGATGTCCTGGATTCTCGCACGACTGGAAAATTGGCTCAAAAAAGTGAAAAAGTCGCACAGTGTACGCCCGGCTTAAGACAAGTAATGTCTCAGCCACCCCATCCTCTCCTACTCTCCTCTCCATAGAGACAATTGTCACCACAGCTCACAAAGCATCTGACTTACTTTTGTTCTGTAAATGCATGCACTCATTAGTGGGGTTGTTTCCACAGCTCTTTTTAAGCAGTGCCAGGAAGTATATGGACAGGCCACATTACATTCCATTCAGGTCGGCTTCACATGAAGGCATCAGTAGTCAGAGCTCAGCCACCCCCATCGACAATGACGGCTTCCACTTGTAATCAACTGCAGCAAAGCTCTGAGAAAATGATGAAGGTATTAGTTTACAATGAAAGAAAGAAGTTCCCCTTTTAAGGCTAGTGATCATTTATAACCATTCAGCAAACACATTTTACAACAGGGGAAGTCACCCGGCCAACCCCCCTCTCCTCCCCTCCTCTGCCACACCACTAGAGTGCTGCTTTGATCATTCACAACCCACTTTTGTCATACATGAGGTGGAAGAGCCGCGGGGTGCCGACCATTCAGACGCTCCCCATCATGCAGGCCACCTTTTTATTCAGTTACACTACTCTTCTTAGCTAGCCTAGTGAACTAGACCAAATTCTTGCTTTGCAAAGTTTGGTCTAGGAATGCTCCACTGGAACCTCTGCAGCCCCAACAACATTCTGGCTGGCCAATCACAGCTCTCTAGAGGGGTTTCAAACACATAAAGAGCTGTGATTGGTCCATAATGGTGGGCCAATCATAGGGCTCTATCTGCTTAGTGAACAAATCACAGAGCTTTGTGGGCCAATCAGGGCACTCTATATGCCTGGTGGGTGGGATGATGCAACAGAGTGAAACAAGAGTATGTCACATTCATTGTCCAGTGGAATGTGGAGATCATTTGAAAGACAACGGTAGAACCCGCCCCACAACCGAGAGCCGTCAGTGGAGCGTTGCCAGACTAAATAATACATTTATTTAGTCTGGCTTGCCAGGCTACTTCTTAGCTGCATTTAGCTCATATCAAGGAAAGAAGATAAAATGAGTTTTGATAAAAAAAAACACAAGTTAGTCTGCTGAGAACAACTTTTGAATTACGCAGTGATGAGATGGGTTTAACTTCGCGAGAGATTTTTCATAAGCGGATAGTAAAGGCGATTTTACATCTGTGGTAGAACAACGTTTTGAAGAAAAAGAAGAAGAACCAATGGACACAACTTTAAAAATACATCCACACACACACACACACTGTCACTTCTGCCATTTCTAACCTTGGAATAAAAATAGACCCGGTTCTGAAGATGGATGCTCAGGTCAATAGCACAGTCAGGTCCTGCTTTTACCACCTCAGGCGAATTTCTAAACTAAAGCCCATCCTGCGTGTCCGTCTTCTACAAACTGTGATTCACACCTTCATCACTTCTCGGCTTGATTATTCCAACTCCTGCTTGTACGGCAACAGTAAAGCTGCTCTGTCTAGACTTCAGCTTGTCCAGAATTTAGCAGCATGGTTCCTGACTGGAGCGGACAGAAGACAGCACATTACACCCACTCTTAAATCACTCCACTGGTTGCCCATTCAGTTCAGGATCAATTTCAAAATTCTGCTTCTTGCATTCAAATCTTTGAACAGTCAGGCACCTCCCTATCTGTGTGAAGTCCTCCATTACTACCACCCCCCTTGTGCTCGTAGGTCTGAAGATCAGGGGTCTCATTTATCAAACATTGCGTAGAATCCTTACTAAAACCGTACTTAAGCTCAGCAAAAAATATGTACTTATGCCAAGTAAGTTTGTGATCTATCAAACATGGAGTACGCACAGCTGCACGCAATCTCCGCTTCATAAATCAGAAACTTTCTAGATAGTTTCTCAGCTGCTTTTTTGTCACATCCCGCCCTCACCAAGCCCACTTTCTGCCATAAATGGTTGATGCAAAGTGCTTGGTGGACCTCATGCATATACATGAGCCGGCTTGTTGCAGCATTTCGATCACGACTGCAGATCAAAGAAGCGCTATTTTTACAAGCAGAAATTCAGGTACTTGTGGGTGAGGTGGAAACATGAAAGGAAGTGCTTTTGCAAAACAAATAAGAGAAAATCCACGGAGTGGCACAGTGTTGCTAAAGCCGTCAATGTTGTGAATTCTTCAGAGAGATCTGTGGCAGATATAAAAATAAATGATCTGATCATGATTCGATCCCCAGAGTCCCAGGTGAAAGTCACGCGTGCTAACCAGTCAGCCAAATGGAGATCTCCCTTGTTCAAGTAGCCAGGGCACATGATCAATCAGGTCACAGTGACAGGACACACACTGTCAGAGACGCATGACATTGACTACGTTTACATGCAGCCAATATCCGGGTTATGATCGGGTCAAGGTCGGTATTCGGGTTTCTGAGTTGATCAGAATAACCCGTTTACAAGCATAAATAGGGGTAGTGTCAGGACATATGGACTACGTCCGGACGCAATATGCCTCATTTCCGGTTCTTCTTGTCCCGGTATCCGTGAAAACAACAACATGTTTCCCAGTTCGGAAGAGATAGCGACCGCGTTTGTTTGCGCTTTAGTTTCCTCGTCACTCCAAAAGTGTGGTGCTGTGCCGCGACTCGACATGTTGCTCCCAACTTGTTGTTTACTTCCGGTGTTCTGGCGCATACAAGACGTCTCGCTACTCAAAAGACCAAGATTCCTTGTGAACAGAACACACGCTTTGATGGGGATATCCCGATATGCGTTTACACGGCCAAACATTCGGGTTAGAAAAGGGTTACCCCAGGTGTAGTAATCGGGTTTTTAAAAACCCGGTAATGAGCATATCCGGGTTTTTGGCGGTGTTTACATGGACCTGCGGAACCGGGTTATTGTGAATATTCGGGTTTTAAAAGGGTCACTGGCTGCATGTAAATGCACTCGTTCTGTCTCAATCTGTCCCCCTGCTGATATGGCATTTCGTATTCTGCGCTTCAGGCTGTGTGTGTGTGTGTGTGTGCGTGTGTGTGTGTGTGTGTGTGTGTGTGTGTGTGTGTGCTCGTGTGCGTGTGTGTGTGTGCTCGTGTGCACGTGTGTGTGCGTGTGTGAGTGTGTGCACGCATGTGCGTGCTTGTGGGGGGTCTTGTTCTGTGTGAAAACAAAGCAGTACAAGTGATAATTCTGCTAGAATTCATAATTTTATCCTTCTCAGCAGCAGCGCTGGTCTTGATCCCACATTTGGCTCATGTCCAAAATGTGCCTAAGCCAGGTCCTTGGTCAAGTTAAAGTTGTGCACATTTTTCCGTTTTCCATTTTCTTTCATAAATCCCAAAGTTTGCGTGGAAATTTGCTTACGCAGTTTTCCAACCCTGTTTTGTGCGTAAGCAAGCTTGATAAATGAGGCCCCAGCTCCTTCTAACTGTCTCTAAGGCACGTTTGAAGACCCGCGGGGAAAGGGCTGTTTCTGTCTGTGCCCCAAAATTGTGGAACCCATTACCTCTTCAGATTAGACAAGCACCCTCTATTGCCACTTTTAAATCACGCCTGAAAACCCACTACTTCTCCCTGGCCTTCAACTCCCAAACCATAAAGCATTAACTCATCCTTAGTTATTCCACCTAAACAATGTGCTTTAGCTGTTTGTCGGCTACAGAAGCACATTTATAAACAGAAACATGAAGTTGCCATCTTAAAAAAAACGGAAGGAGAAACTATTAGTGTGATGTACTCGTCAGCCACTAGATGGTGCCATCAGACGAGAAATACTCCAGAAAGAGATTTTAACAACAAATATGTTTAAAAATTATTAAAAATCTTGATACAAAAAAGAAACACAATTAGGATTAAAAATGAGAATATAAAGAAAAGAAATACTTCTGTTACACATACTTCCTGACATGGTAGCTTGACATAATTTATATTTTTTCTGGAAAAATCAGAGTAATTCCCTTTTTTAATCTTCAGCCATCCGTTTATCCATTTTCGGCCACGTATCCGGAGTCGGGTCGCGGGGGCAGCAGCCTAAGCAGGGAGACCCAGACTTTCCTCTCCCCAGCCGCTTGGGCCAGCTCCTCCGGGGGAATCCCAAGGCGTTCCCCGGCCAGTTGAGAGACATAGTCCCTCCACCGTGTCCTGGGTCTTCCTTTAGGTCTCCCCCTGGTTGGACGTGCCCGGAAAACCTCACCAGGGAGGCGTCCAGGAGACATTTTAACTAGATGCCCGAGCCACCTCAACTTGCTCCTTTCGATGTGGAGGAGCAGCGGGTCTACTCCAAGCCCCTCCCAGATGACAGAGCTTCTGAGATTCACCCCATCTCTAAGGGAGAGCCAAGCCACCCTGAGGAGAAAACTCATTTCGGCTGCCATCTTCAGTTATGAGAACTTTTATTTATTTATTTACAGTGTAACACACCTGTAAACCTGTAGATATCATCTTGTCCACTTTTTAGTGAAGCCAACAAACATAAATCAAACCAGTAATGGAAAATCTATTTTAAATGTTCTCATTTATTCAGTTTTCCATTGAACAAAAACGTGTGGATGAAACCGTTTTGGTCCGTCAGACGAGAAAAACGAGCCACATCGAAACACCTTCATTAAGATAAAAGCAGGAAAAAAAGTTTTTGAAAGTCTTCATTCATCCTCTGTTTCTTTAAACAGGTATCGTTTCTGTGTAACTTCAGAAGATTTTCTTTTGTTGAATTCGAAACTCCTGATGTGGTTTAAAGTTTGAGAAGGGTAAACAACGCAGAAGTAGAACAAAGAGCTGAACACACATCTGTCCCATCCCCTCAGCATGCAAGAGACCACCTCCAGCTGTCTGCATAATAAACAGTCTCATCCACACATGCATGCACACCAGAAACAAAGAAAAAAAATTCAAGCCTACGTTTCTGCAAAAACACACACCAACACACACACACACAACCAGCATTACCACCAGCTAGAACATTAGGATGTTGTAATTTTGGGGATAATTAGTTGGCCTGTCGGTTTTATGACCGTACCTTGCTAGCTCCAAGATTAGGCCTCTGAGACCCCCTGCTCTGTTGCACACGCAGCTCTGCTCAGGGTGTGTGTGCGCGTGAGAAACAGAAAGAGATCTGGGCGGAGAACGAGAGCGAACTGGGTTATAATGTCACTATTTAATTAGCAAAAGCCCATTCAACTTTATCTCCTCCATCAGGGACCCTGAACTGCTCATAATCATTAATGAGATGGAGATTTCCCTCTCATATTTCAAAAATGTGCTTTTGTCCACACAATGGTTCCAAATTCAAAGCTTTCATTTGCATTTAAATTTCATTTGCAATGTATGTCTTTATAACTCATGTGGGCTTTGGTTTGTCAAGCCAATTTATTCTCCAACCCAGAAATATTATTAATATTATTATTAGTAATATTACTATTGTTGTTTCTGTTATGCATTTTTACTTATTATGTAAAATATTTTTTATTATTAATTATACTTATTATGCATACTTATTTTGCTATTCTGATTTTTCTTTTATTCTTCTTATTGTTGTTTTTGTTATCATTAAGGTCATTTGGGTCATCTCGTTTTCCTGACAAATGTAAATTTTTCCAGCTTCTCCTAAGATCGGACTCATTTTGGACACAAGGGAAGGATCAGGTTACATGTTTTACTTTTCTTTTGTTTGCTTCCATGTTTGTTTGTTCTGTCGGGTTCCAGATGGAGGCAGCTCCATCGTTTTTGTTTTTGTTTTGCACATTGTTAGGGACATCTTAAAGCAACACTGAATCGTTTTGTAAACTTTAAGCTAGAGCTTTAATATCGATCTCAGTGATTGTTGGGTTAGAAACTTGACCAGTTTCATATTAGACACCACTCTGCAGCTCTTAGCTGACCAAAAACAGCACTTAATAGTTTTGTGGAGCGGGTAGGTGCTTTAGGGGAAGCTCTTTACTTGCTTTTGTAATGTGATCTAAGTGTTTAAGTGGATAATAAATGATCAATAAGGTGTGATATTCCATATAAATATGAATTATCAATATTTTTCATCTTTTTACCATTTGATTTAAGGTGAAACCAGGTCTTTTTGGTAGTCCAGGGAAATCAGGCCTTCATAATAATTTGAGACAAAGGCAAAAATATAGTTTACAAAAATCTATTTAATATTATATTTCTATTAGTAATGATCACACAGAACAAAGTAAGATGAGTGATGGTTGAGACAAGATAATCGAGACACTGAATGAAATGATGGAACGTAAGCTTAGATGTTATGTAGGAAAACCTGATTAAGTTTAATGTGTGATGTGGATACTGGTAAGTTCATAGATACTCACATCAACACCTCCGGTGTTAACCTCCAGTCATTTTGGTGAAATACAGGCCTTGAGCCACGCTACACTGTAATGCTAGCAGTTAGTGTTTTCAGTTCACCGATCATCAATAAAAAGCACAAGAAGAAGAAAAAGGAGAAGTTTGCTTTCTTTGTTGACATCATGACAGAGCCTGGAAGTAAAAGTAAGAGAGTAATGTCTTTAGAGGTGAAGCAAAGAGCTAAAACCAGAATGAACATTGGTGCGGCCTACGCTAGTTTGAGGGACCTAAAGGAGGCTACAAAATCAAGGACTGATGATGACCTGGCTTTGTTGCCATTGGACTTGTAAGTAATGACATTTTTTGTCCCAACCGTGTGAATCTTTTTACTTCGTGGTTAATTTTAGTATTAGTTGCCTCATGTTAGTGTTAGCTCATTGTTAGCGCTAGCTACAGCAGGGCTGGTTACAACAGTTGTAATTCCACTCTCAACCAGTAGGGGGAGGAGCAGGAAACTGCTCTGTGTTCCTTTAAACCAAGCCCCCACAACGGAGCTCTAAAATTGAGTCCAACCCGGAAGTACCAAAATTGCAGTTCCACCCTCATCCACTAGGGGCTGGTGTCAGAAGCGAGCAAATCCTCATTGACTCCCATGTTAAAAATACCAATTTCACAGCAGAAATAAACATGTTTACAGCCTGGTACCAAAACATGTTTTAGGTTTAAATGATCTAGTTTACACTCATGACAACTCTGAGGGGGTGAATTTTTTCTCACTCTTCTGTTTAAGTGTATTAAAAGCCTAAAATTCTGTATAATTAATGAGCATCAGACCCACGTGACCACAGAGCTAGCTCCGTGGAAAGGCCTCAGTAGAGCCTCGGTCTGGCCTGGAAACTGCTCCGGGATTTTGAGTCTCTGTGTGTGTGTATTCTTGTTTGGATATTATTTGTGCAATTGTTGGACAAAATGACTTGCTGTGGTATTAATTGCACTAATAGAGCGTCCAAGGAGTCTCCACTTCATTTTTTTCGGTAAGTTAGATTATATGTATGTATTTTAGGTCACTTAAACTAGCTGAGTTTATCGAAGTAGCTAGCTAACTATCATTTTAACATGTAGCATGTACTGTTTAACCATGAAATTTAGATGTAAAATACAGTAATTGATAGGGCATATGTCGATGGGTACAAGGGTAAAACCCAGTGCATTTAATATAAAAATGGGTTGAAATATGACGGAGCTCTTGGAGGGACACTTCTGTGTTCCATTCTCCCACCCGGTTCTCCCCGGCGATCAGCCCGGTGCATGTCTGACCGATGCGGCGCCTACTAGCTGCTGCGCGGGCTGACCGCTCGTGGAGCTCTCGGACGGGGCTGACCGCTCGTGGAGCTCTCGGACGGGGCTGACCGCTCGTGGAGCTCTCGGACGGGGCTGACCGCTCGTGGAGCTCTCGGACGGGGCTGACCGCTTGTGGAGCTCTCGGACTCGGAGAGAGACCTGACCGCAGAAATACTGCAGCTCAATTCCCTACCTAAATGCAAAGTTTGAGAGACGTGGTTCACTTAGGTCTGCACTGCCTTCGGGCTAATTTGTCAAGTTCACAAAATGTGGAACGGGATGTAAGGTTAGAATCAGCGGCGAATCTGAACATATCTCGAAGCCCTGGCCGACGAAACGGTCCACATGACTATTACTGTCAGGCTCGGAGAGAATTCGGGTTGTTTTTGTGTCAGTCGGTAATTCTGCAACAGTGACTCTAACGCAGCACTAGTTGACAGACAGCATTACAGCGTGAAATCCAGCACAGCGTGACCCGGTTCCGTGAGGAATTCTGTTCAGGAGGTCGCATTTCAGGCTCTCCACGTCATATGTGACTGACTTTTACGTTACAATAAGATCACACACTAGGAATGTTATAAAGCCAATATTACAAACCAATATTACAATAACACAAACTCTTACACAAAACGCTCCTCTTGATAGAGCAAATCTGTTCAGCACATTCTGACAGACAGACCACCTTTCTTCTGTCATGTTGCTGTACAGGACATTTTTAGAGTTTTTCTTTTTAAATATAAATAGGATTTCATTTAAAGAGCAATACTTTCACATTATCAATTTCCCACACTTTCTGTATACCTCCCATTTGGCCTCAAAAAAGTGATATTGGAGCCTATAGAGCTCCGGACCCCACGTGACTCTCAGTTAGTAGACGCCATTTTGGCAGGAAAAAAAACACGGGTGTAACCATGAACGTGAACAGGATCCGCTTGGATTTTACTTCGTCGGAGTTTACTTCACACTTTAAAACCAAAGAAATCGTTTTATATAGTCAGAAATTAAATAGACTAAACATCTCCGACCCTTACCGTGCCCCTGGGATACTTTTTAAAAACGCCAGAAGCTGTCGGAGCGGACTTCTTACCGGACCTGGCCGGGGAACCCCTTGGGATTTACCCGGAGGAGCTGGCTCCGGCGGCTGGGGAGAAGGAAGTCAGGGCCTCTCGACGCTACTGCTCCCGCAACCCGACTCCGGATACCCGGATGAAAATGGATGGATGGATGGATGGACAAATAACAGATTTACACGTAAGTAGTTTAAATAGAGTGATGTGCAGCTTGAATGTATAAACTGAACGCCAAGAGAAATCACTAGTTTGATTGTTTTCCGTGAATAAAATAAAAATGTCAGGCAGGAGCGTCTCAGGATCTGTCTGAGATCTGTCTCGGTGAGACAGATAATAGCAATCCAAAGTGCTTTTTATGTGTGATCTGATCAACCATTGCTTAAAAATTAAATACAGCTTAGCCGGTTAATTGCTGTGATCATAAAACACGTAAACGGCAGCACGCAGAACTCACGAGGCAACGTTTTACATGATGTTTACTTGCTGCTATGAGTAATAAGACAGAAAAAGCCCCGCCAAAATAAGTTTAGGAAGCCCACTAAGAATCATAATAAAAGCATTTAAAATAAACACCATACACAGTTGAGGAAACGTTGGTTTAAGTACCTGATATGAAGCGGTCGCTGCATAAGTGAAAACCTTTACTCTCGGGATCCCACAGCTTCATTTTAGCCCGGTCACTAGCGCGTTTCATTACAATGATCCAACGTTTGCGGCGCTCCGGATCTTGGGGAATCCTGTAGATGGCTCATTCCTTATGTCGTCCGCGTCTGTTCTGCATCCTGGGGCACAACAGGAATCTACCATATTTCCCGTTTGATTGAGTTTTCTGACAATAACAAATAGTCCAGCTGCCGGCTTCTGCCTGCCAATATGGCGCCGTTTCGATTTGAACTGTTGCATGCCGGGAGAAGTGACGTCAACTCCCGGAGCTCTATGGAAAGAAGATGTCCACGTACATTATGTCGATGCTTTAAACACACACACACACACACACCCACACACACACACACACACACACACACACACACACACGTGAAATGTAACATTTCCTAACTTGAAGCAGGTGAGGACAGGTAATTGAAAACAATAAAGCTGCTGTTTTGGAGCTCCCTATCTTCTGGCCAGTGGCTTGTAAAACTCACACCTTATTTCAGTCTTTATATTGACTTTGCCATGATGTGAAGCAATTCCTAACAGTGTTTTGAAGTGGCAAAAGTGAATTAAAGTTTCTAGCAATGCTAATTAAATCACAGTTAAAGAGGATAATAGACAGAATCTTAATTAACCCAGACGTGTAGACAATTTTCTGCTGTAAGCCAGAAAAGGCCTGTGGTTTTCACTTTTCCATTACTGGTTTATTTAGATTAGAATTGGAATTACTCCCTTATAAAGATTCTCTGGTATTTTTCAGTCCAAGTTCCGTTGTAGAAAATCCCTTCCTGGCATTTGAGTATAAAGTTTCATTATCACCTATCTCCTGACGTGGGTGTGTCTCTAAAGAATGTCATGTTTTTTGTCCATTTTTGGAGTTTGTGGTAAAAGAAGATAAAAAGGGATACCGTCTTGTTTTATCTGAGTTCAACCATTTCTCTGAATTTGTCTTAAAAATGGATTAAAACAGAATTTTAATTCATTGAAGTTAAATTTGGGCTAAATTTTGGTTGATCGCTTTTCTTCCAGAGGTAAAAAGTATTCAGAACCCCTGTCCCGGTTTGTGTGTTCATTTTGTTTATGTTTATGTTTATTTATTAGGCAGACGCTTTTATCCAAAGCGACTTACAATTTATAACATATAGGGCGTGTTGTGATCTGTGGGGGAAACCGGAGTACCCGGAGGAAACCCACGCATGCATGGGGAGAACATGCAACTCCACGCAGAATGGCCGCAGCCGAGTTTCGAACCTGCAACCTTGGTGCTGCGAGGCAACAGTGCTAACCACTGCGCCACCATGCAGCAACACACCCTGTTCAAATTTGTGTATACAGCAAACAGGTGAAGTGTTATGATTTAATGGACATTACATCCTAAACATTAAATTTTACTGTAAAGTAAAATGAGGAAAAGAAGGTAAAGAAACAAATTAGAAACAAAGAGCACACGTCACCCCTCTGTTCATTGAGCTTCACTGGCTACCGCTAGCAGCACGCATCAAATTCAAATTGCTAACACTAGCATACAAAGTCCGAGATGGTACGGCTCCCATCTACCTGAATCCTCTTGCAAAGGCTTAAGTCTCGGCCCGGCCGCTCCGGTCATCACAGGATGGTCGGCTAGCAGTGCCTACACCACGCTCAGGACAATCCAGACTCTCCTCATGCATCGTTCCACAAATGTGGAATGACCTACCAAGCACTACCAGAACAGGAGCTTCCTTTTCAATTTTCAAGAAACTCCTGAAGACCCTGCTCTTCAGAGAGCATCTTCTAAACTAGCACCCTCCCTGCACCCGTCCCCCCTCTCTACCGTCCACTCCTTGTTCCCTCCTCTCCATGACTGATGTCAATTTGTTGTTACTATTGTTGTTAGCCTCAAGGGCAAAATGCCGATTATCACTTGTAAGTCGCTTTGGACAAAAGCGTCTGCTAAATACATAAACATAAACATAAATTAAACATCACAAACAAACTAGTGACTGCAATGATGCAGCTTTTCCTGAATGACCTTTGTGACTTCTGGGAAGCCATCACCTTGGTCTGAGAGCTCTCCCTGGAGGTTTACCCTGACCTAAACACTTTCCAACACACACACACACACACACACACACACACACACACACACACACACACACACACACACACAGTTCAAATTTACACTCACATATCCCTCAGCTTTGTCCAGGGCAGCATATGGCAGACCATGAGGGTCAAGAACACCAGTGTTTCATAGATTTAGGGAATCTATCATTGACATCCACACATTCATCTCAGCCTTGACCTGTGGAAAACACACTGAAAGCCCCACCACCACCACCTCATGCATGCACACACACACACACACACACACACACACACACACACACACACACACACACACACACACACACACACACACACACACACACAGGCCAAAAGCATGCATGTTGGGTTTAGATTAAACATAATTGCAGCAGAGATAACTAGACACTAAAAACATCAGGTCTGACAGAAACAGACATTGTAACTGAGGGATTTTCTTCTAACTGACAGTAGTGGTACAAAAACGGATCCAAAGGTTGAGCTAAAGCCTGGCTAACCTGGCTGCCGCATTTTGGACCTTCTGCAGTTTCGCTATGGAGGCTTGCTTGATGCCTGCATAAAGCGAGTTACAGTAGTCCAGTCTTGTGGTAATGAAGGTGTGGATGACTGTCTCCAGATGTTTGCATGAAAGAAATGGCTTAATCCTAGCTATTCTCCTGAGATGGAAGTAGCAGCATCTGATTGTTCCATTGACCTGGGTGTCCAGTGTGAGCTCAACATCCAACTTCACCCCCAGGTTGGTGACCACAGCCTTCTCAAAAGGTGCTAATGAAGGAGAGTCAATCCCTTGGGCACATCCATGTTTGTATTTCGGGCAGAACAGGATAGTCTCAGTTTTATTCTGTTTGAAGAACAATAAATTTTGAGCCATCCATAGCTTGACCTCCTCCAAGCAGTCCAAGAGTGGTTTAAAAGAACTTGAGTTATTGCATGATACAGGTAAATAGATTTGACAGTCATCTGCATAAAGGTGAAATTTAACGTTGTGCCGATGAAACAAGTCACCCAGCGGCAGCAGATAGAGGGAAAAGAGGAGAGGTGCCAGGAGTGATCCCTGAGGCACTCCACACTGCAAATCAGCAGTATCAGACTAACAGTCCCCCAGTCTTACACAAAAATTCCTCCCTGACAGGAAAGATTTTATCCACTGGAGTGCTAAGCCTGATATTCCCACCCAGTGCTCCAGTCGGCCAATCAGGATATTGTGGTCTATGGTGTCAAATGCCGCCGTCAAGTCCAAGAGCACCAAAACCACAGCCTCCCCAGAATCGTTTGCATTCAAAACCATCAACAGGGCTGATTCTGTACTATGGAGAGACTTAAACCGAGACTGAAAAATCTCTAGCATCTCATTTTCCTGTAGAAAGGATATCATTTGGGCACACACACGTTTTTCTAAGACCTTAGCTAAGAACGACAGTGTGGAAACAGGCCTATAGTTAGATGTAATCGCCAAATCTAGGCCAGCTTTCTTCAGCAGAGGGCGCACTACTGCGTGTTTAAAAGAGCTGGGAGCTTCACCTGATAGTAGACTGCTGTTTATAATTCCTAAAACATAAGGAGGCACAGCTGGAAAAACTTCTTTCAGCAGTTTAGCAGGGATTGCGTCCAATACAGAACCAGATGGTTTCAGACTATTGACCACCTTCTCCAACTCTATGAGAGATGTTGGATGAAAGCTCTTCAGGAGCCCTGGGGCAGGACCCCGCAGAGGAGGGTGGTAATTGGAGGGTGTGATCGAAGACTTCGTCCTCCCCACTTTGTCCACAAAGAAGTTGAGGAAATTATAGCAGGATTCTGTAGTGTACTCAATAGCCAGCGGTTCATTTGCATTTAAAATAGAATCTAACGTGCTAAAAAGAACCAGAGGATGCTGTGAGTTGGAGGAAATAATGTCAGCAAAGAACTTAATTCTCGCCTCTTTCACCGCTTTCTGGTAGGCTACCCAGCTATCTCTCAGTAGGTCAAGGGAGATCTGAAGCCCATCCCGCTTCCACCTACGCTCTGCCTTCCTACATTTCCTTTTTAAGTCCTGTGTGCTCATATTTAGCCAGGGCTCCTTTTTACATTTATGTTTCTTAGCCTGCACAGGCGCTACAATATCTAAGACCTTCGAGCATGTCGCGTTAAAATGTGCAGTAAGCTCCTCAGTGCTACTAGGCTCAGCAGTTTGCCCCTGCCCCACCAACCCCAAACACTGAACAAACTCAGTGGCCGTAGAGGACTTTAACACCCGGCAGAGTTTCACAGGAGGACGCTGCATCACAGGCTGACAGGGGAAAGGCACATTAAATAAAACAGGTCTATGATCCGAGAAAAAGGCCTCCCCAACCTGCAGATACCCCAAAACACACACACGCGCACACACACACACACACACACACACACACACACACACACACATCAAAGACAGCATTTGTTGGAGCTGTGGCTGCTGCTCAACCCTCGTTTCTCTTTAACAGTTTACTTATTCAAAAATGAGCAAATCCTCATGTTTACTTTATCCTGCAGCCAAGTCAAAACTAGAACCATGCTTGTTTCTTTAGTTGACGTGAATAGGATTACATTTAATCCATCCATACATATACTGAGACGCGCAGACGTGTAGAACACAATACGGAAAGCTGAAGCATGAGCAGAAAACGCAACTATTGTGACATATAATCAACAAATACAAGCGTTGGCCAGCATCTTTTATTTGTCAGCTGCCTGGCCTCGGTGTCTCAGCCTGACATGTTTGAATAATCCAGGTTGTGCTTGAATAAGCTCAAGTCCCATCAGCCTTACAGAGATGAGATGGATCACATCTATTGGCCCAATCATTTGTCACAACACAAGGAGGGAACAGACACAACATCTATAGTAACTCATTACGTCCAACATCTTACCTAATAAAGGCATTTATTATAGTAGCTTAGCTCCAGGAAATATACCCAACCTTGCTTTGGTCCAAATGCAGCCGAGTTCCAAGGGTTTATGTAACCGAAGTCAGAAGAACCAGAGGGAAGGTTCCTGGATCAGTAAGTCATGAGTTTGTTCTTCAGAACCAGAATTTATTCTGACTTTGAGATGGAAAACTCATCTGTAAAAGCATTTTCTCTTCAGGTGCACATGAAAACTAAAGGTGTGTGTTGGCAAGAATCAATACGGTAAATATCACAATACAGGGAGACGATGCGATATAATGCTAAACTAAAAGCCAGATGACATTTACATTCATTAAAACTGATGTTCAGACTAGACCTCTAGACTGATCGTAGCGCTAGCTAAAGTTTTAGCTCTGCAGGTCGGTCTAGCCACGAGCCTCAGCAGGCCTTCCATTGGTTTGGCTAAGCTTGGGCCAGGCCAATCACAGAGCTCTAGAGGCACGTTGGGCGGGCTTAGCAAATTTACAGCAGAGTTTATTTCACGACAGTGGAACTGTGACGGAAGGACATGTCGGCCCAGAAATGGTGCTCATTTGAAACGGCTTTAGCATCAACTTTGGACGATTTATACCTGGACTTTTATCAGAGACGTGAGCAGATAGAGATGGTTCTGCTTCAACAGCAGGACAGACTGCCCATACACGATGAAAATGCCTCATTAATCATTGCCATCATGCTTTTAATGAGTCTAAATGACACAAGATGGCGCCAGTGTGTGTGGCAGCTCGTCTATTGCTCCTGAAGCTTTTCTTCTGCTTCATGTTAGTTTTTCTTTCCTTGAAATTTAGCAGTTCTATCCGGGTGTATGATCGTAAAACCTTGCTCGGGATTCGCCAAGCAGTTGAGGGCTTATCGTTCTCTGGAGGTTTTGGTCAGAATGGATCGCCACTACTGGATGGTTCTTTGGGCTGCGTGTGCTACGTGGCAACCTTACCTAGATGGAGGAGGCGCCGGAGACGGGGGAAGCGTGCTGGATGCCGGATGAAGCTGAGATCGGCTCGACGTGGGTTGGATGCTGTGTGTGGAGTTGTGGGCCCAGAGGGGGACGGTGGGTCGCCGGATCACCAGTTGGATCCGGTGCCGTTGAATCTGGCGGCTTCCGGATTGGTGTCAGTTGTGTGCGGCGGCGGGATGATACAGTCGCGGCGCCCTGCACCACAGCGGCGAGCGTGCGGGAGAGGAGTTCACCGACAAAATCTACTTGAGGTGATACGTGAATCAGCAGAGCCCTCGCCAGTGAATCCAGAAGAATTGACTGTAACAGCATCTTCTTCCGTCATCAGGTTTGCTCTGTCTAACGCCAGATCTATTATGAATAAGACTTTTATTCTGAAGGATTTTATTGAAACAAATGGTCTGGAGTTCCTGTGTGTTACTGAATCCTGGGTCCCTAAAGATGAAACTGCTGCTTTTGTGGAGCTTCTCCCGGATGATTTTACATATTTTAGTGTTCCGAGACCCTCGGGGCGTGGTGGAGGATTGGCAGTGATATTTAAATCATCAGTTATGTGTAGGCAGGTATATCCATCCTCTGTGCCTACCAGCTTTGAACTCTGCCTCTGTGAGCTTGGATGCTCTCAGAAGCTACTGGTTGCTCTCCTATATCGCCCACCGAGACAAAACTTTGATTTTATGGATGATTTTACTGAACTGCTTGGCGAGCTGATTCCTAAGTATGATCAAGTGTTACTTCTTGGGGACTTTAACATGCATGTGTGCTGTCAGGATAAACCTTTGGTGAAAGATTTCTTAAATCTCGCGGACTCTTTTAATTTGGTTCAGTTAGTGGATCAACCCACACACGTTAGTGGCCATATTTTAGACTTGGTGCTGTCACTGGGTGTAGGAGTCTCAAACCTGCAGGTCCAAGAGGCCTATTTTTCAGATCACAGGCCAGTATTGTTTGATGTGGCCTGGACTCACAAACGGGTGCAACAATATGCTCCGATGAAGCGTTGTCGGATGTTAAAAGACTCTACAGCTGCTGAGTTTGCCGCAGTGTTTTCTATGGGGTGTGCAGAGCAAGAATACAGAGATTGGACCACAGATGAGCTTGTTATACATTTTGACTCAGCATGCACCTTGGCGCTTGATGTGGTTGCCCCAGTACGGGTAAAGAAGCCTAAAGCTACAAAGGAGCCATGGTTAACTGAGAGTACTCGAGCACTAAAAAGGATGTGCAGGAAGGCTGAGCGGAGGTGGAAAAAGGATGGGCTCCAGAGCTCGCTTGACCAAGTGAGAAGTCTTTGGATTGGCTATCAGAAGGCTGTGAAGGATGCAAGAAGAAAGTACTTTGCAAACATAATCTCCTTAAATTCTCAGAATGCTAGGATACTTTTTAAGACAGTGGACTCTATTTTAAATGTCAATGAGCCCCTTGCGATTGAGTACTCCACTGAGTCATGTAACAACTTTTTAGACTTCTTTGTAGACAAGGTAAGGGTGACAAGGGCCTCTATTCCACCACTTAAGCACGCCCCCTATGCAGATCTATGTGTTCCTAAGGCACTGGAGGGTTTTCAACCATTAACTCTTGCAGAACTTGAGGATCTGGTCGTGAGACTTAAGCCGACAGGGGCGGTAACTGATGTTCTCCCGGCAAGGCTACTGACAGAAGTTTTTTCTGTAGTAGGTAACCATGTACTGCAAATTGTAAATAGCAGCTTGATTTCTGGGGAAGTCCCTTGTCCCCTAAAACAGGCGGTGGTACGACCGCTGCTTAAGAAATCAGGGTTGGACCCCACAATCTTGTCCAATTACAGACCTGTATCTACACTCCCTTTCATCTCAAAGATCATAGAGAGGGCTGTGTTTAACCAACTGACATCTTTTCTTCAGGAACGGGAAATTGGAGAAGTATTTCAATCTGGGTTTAAACCCTTTCATAGCACTGAATCGGCGCTGCTTAAGGTCCTTGATGACATTTTATTGGCAAATGATTCTGGTGATGTTGTGGTTCTGGTGCTCTTGGACCTGTCATCAGCCTTTGATACCGTTGATCATAACATCCTGGTAAAACGGCTGGAGCGGTCTGTTGGCATAACGGGCAAGGCACTTCAGTGGATACGATCGTACCTGACTGGGAGGAGTTTTTGTGTGAGGTTGGGGGACTGTTCCTCCGATCTGGCTGAGCTGCCATGGGGAGTTCCCCAGGGATCGATTTTGGCCCCACTATTTTTCTCCTTATATCTCCTACCCCTGGGTGAACTATTTCGTAAACACAATGTGTCATTCCATCTCTATGCTGATGATTGCCAGGTCATTTTTCCAATTAAGCGTGGTGGTTTATGCACCATTCAACCTCTGTTGGACTGCCTTGAGGACATCAAGCAATGGCTGGCTCAGAACTTCTTGTGTTTCAACAAACACAAGACTGAAGTTATTCTGTTCACGCAACCAAAGACCCCAGGAGGTGCCCAAGGGCTTGATTTTGCCACTCTGGCACCGCATCAGAAGGCGGTGGTCTCTAACTTAGGGGTAAAACTGGACGCAGATCTCAGATTTGATGCTCAGGTGAACAGTGTTGTGAGATCTTGCTTTTTTCATCTACGCCGCATTGCGAAAATTAAGCCATTTCTGTCCCATAATCATTTGGAAACTGTAATCCATGCCTTTATTACCTGCAGGCTGGATTACTGTAATTCGCTATATGCGGGGCTTAGACAAGCTCCAGTAGCACGCCTCCAGGCGGTTCAGAACTCTGCAGCCCGGTTGTTAACATCTACCAGGAGGTCTGAACATATAACACCAGTCCTACGTGCCTGCATTGGCTCCCTGTTTTTTATCGCATCAGGTTTAAGGTCCTCATGTTTGTGTTCAAGGCGTTAAACACAGGGGCTCCTAAATATCTTTCCGATGTCATCCACCAGCATGTCCCGGTGCGTTCCCTTAGGTCAGCTGACCAGAGATTACTAACTGTGCCTAGGTACAGCCTGAAGTCTCGTGGTAGTCGAGCTTTTTCAGTACTTGGACCAAGTCTCTGGAACGAGCTGCCAGCCGATGTAAAACAGGCCAAGTCATTAGAAACCTTTAAAGGAAGACTGAAAACACATCTGTTCTCGCTGGCTTTTGGACGTTGAAGTTGGGGGAAGTAGGCCGGATATGGACTGTGAACTGGCACTCAGGTTTTTGTACTGTATTTTAAAATGGATTTTTTATTGTATTTTTATAGGATTTATTACGGTATTTTACAGGGATTTTTTAGTGTATTTTAATGGATTTATTAATGTATTTTAATGGTCATATCTCTGTCCTATTGTGTGGCATTTTATTGATGTACAGCGCTTTGTTTGTCCATTCTGGCCATGTGAAAGCGCTCTATAAATAAAGTTGATTTGATTTGATTTGATTTGTTCTAACTGGTCCTGTCCAAATGCATGCAGAGAGAATTTGAAAGACAACCGTAGATTTGCACCCCTGCAACCGAGGACTGTCATGGCCAGACTATACTCACATATATAGGATGTCTTTCCAGGCTACCTGAATTTAATTGGAAAACTCAGGTCGGATGCTTCCATGACACTTCGTGTTATCGCAGGATCTTGTTTGTTCAGTCAGGACGAAGGCAGAACTTCAGAACTCCTGCCACCTAGCAGTCGGCATAATGTAAATTTTTGTCAGTTCTAATTTAAAAAAATTATACACTGCCTTTAAATATCAGTGTATTGACATTTTCTTACAAACTGTAGTTGATATCAGAACAAAGTACATGGTTTTGTGTTTTTCATCTCCGTGTGAAGACCCTGAGACTTTTATCGACATGAAATGTAACTGTTGGTGTGGAAAACCTATTTATAATTAGGGATGCACCGATGGATCGGCATTTGATCGTAATCGGCCGATTGCGCCCCTATCGGTTTTGATCGGAATTTTCAAAATAGATCAAAGCAAACCGATCAGGTAGGGTTGTCACGGTAACCAGTGTAGCAGTAAACCACGGTAAAAAAAAGTTGACAATAATAACCGTCTTGTTTTTTAAAAAACTATATTATCTTGGTGGGTTTACCGTGGCTGCGGTGTAGGCGCGGTGACCCTTACCAGCCACCGTATCATCGGCTGAAGTTGCCGGCGGCTCATGCACGCTTTGTTTACAACAAAACTTTCTTGAAGCTAAAGCTGAAATAATGGTCAAAGGAGGAGACGGCAGCGCTCAGGAGGGCATTTATTATCCCTCAAAGAAGACAAAGTTGGAAGTACGGGCATATTTTAGATATTTGAAGAATGCCGAGGGAGTTTATAGAAGACGGACGGACGGCTATCCTGATTGCAGCACGAGCAGAAAAAGTGTCTGTGAAAGGCAGCAACGCTTCAAATCTCATGACACATCTGCGTGACCATCACCCACAACTCTACAGTCAACGCAAGGCAAGCTAACGTTAGCGTTTTAGCTAAAATGCGTGATCCGAGGATTTGGGTTGAGGGAGAATGCAACGAGTCGCTATATAAAGCAGCCGCAGTGCCGCTACCTGCATATAAACCGTGTCGCGGACACCCCCATGTTGAAATGACGCTATGCATTACGGGGCTCCCAGGGGCAGATAAGAGTTGGTCTCTCCCCGAGAATAACTGTGAATTTAACAATGATTACTGCCTGATGACATTTTCCCAAATCTGCAAAGCTCACTGGAAGGACACAAACCAAGGACAATATTTTCCTGATATACGGATTGCTCAAGTAAGGGTAAAAAAGTATCTGATTAGAAGGCTACTTGAGTACTGAGTATCATCTGATCTAATATTTTTAAATGATGACATCAAACAGACATAAAATAAGAAGTTATGGGCAAATATTGGTATTTTAAAGACTAAAGGGGAAAAATGTAAAAAAGTAAACAACATAATTACAAAATAACACATTTTAGGCAAAATTTAGACACAAATTGAGGACAATATTTTCCTGATATACAGGGTTTATTTAATTGTGTGAAAATATAGCACGTTTAAAAAAAATACCGCGATAATACCGAAAACCGTGGTAATTTTGGTCACAATAACCATGAGGTTAAATTTTCACACCGTGACAACCCTAATACGGACCATTTTAGATTAGGTTACATTTCCTTTATTCCCAGATTATGTAGTTTGTAGCACTCATTATAATGTAGAAAATTTCTGGCCAATCCACGTGATCGGTATCGGTGATCGGTATCGGTGATCAGCATTCTTTTATATCAGTATCGGTGATCGGCAGCAAAAAACCTGATCGGTGCATCCCTATTTATAATGTAGCCTTGCATCTAATCGTATTGAGTTTTCATAAAGCACTGTTGAAAACTGTAAAGAAAGAGCCAAATGCGTGTGCTGCTTTTTTGTGTGTATGCAAGGACAAGTCATTAGCCTGTTTGTTCTACACATGTCATTCCTCCTGGGGGGTTCGAGAAGAAGGCGCGCACCTTGTTTCCCACAGAGCCCATCTGTTGTACAAACTCATTCACGCACATGTTTACCATTCGAAAAAGGATAGCATATAAAAATACTGATGGGCAGCATGAATTCAACCATCATGTATCTGAAAAATGATCTCAACCAGCATTTTTTTTGTCCCAGAAATAAACAAATGACCAACAGTCGGATTAATTTTTAAGTGCAGGTGCGGCGGTTCGGTGAGACCGGCAACCAGATGGTCCAATAGTTGCTTTTGGTCCAAAACGTGTTATTGGTGGAAGTTTTTAAACAAATGCAAGAGAACCACTTTTATATATCGGAAATTAAGAGTTGGACAATAAAAGATATCGGTAAAACAGCCAAAATTGAGTATCCCTAATTAAATATATATATATATATATATATATATATATATATATATATATATATATATATATACAGTATATATCCAATATTGTCTAACTTGCCACTCTCCGTCATTCAGCTCAGTGGCCTAGTAGTAGAGCGTCCGCCCTGAGACTGTGAGATCAGGGTTCGATTTCTGGTCGGGTCGTACAAAAGACTTTGAAAAAATGGGACCCAGTGCCTCCCTGCTTGGATTGGGGGGTTAAACCACCAAATGGTTCCCGGGCTCAGCCATGTCCGCAGCTCACCACTACCCTAGGGGATGGGTCAAATGCAGAGAACAAATTTTGCACACACATCAGTGTGTGTGACAACTTTATTTTAACTCTTAATTTCTGATACCGATATAAACCAATTCATGCTGGGTACCCCTTATAAAAAAATGTATTCAGGTTGCCAAAATCACATATCTCCATATCTTCATGCATAAGCTTTAAAAGATCATCAGTGCAAAATGCTACTTTAATTTAAATTAGTAATAAAAAGTCATGTTTTAAATTGTCTCCAACAGTAAACGTTCTGTAACGCCTTTAGGCTTCATAATTATTAAGCTAATGATGGGAATAGGTTTGATTAACAAGTTAATAAATAGGACAAGGGAATTTAAGATAAAAAGGTTAAAATGCTTCAGACGAAATCAAGGATGCGGCCGAAATGAGTTTTCTCTGCAGGGTGGCTGGACTCTCCTTTAGAAATAGGGTGAGCAGCTCGGTCAAACGGGAGGGGCTCAGAGTAGATCGCTCCTCCATATCGAGAGGAGCCAGTTGAGGTGGATCAGGCTTCTAGTTAGGATGCCTCCTAGAGGCCTCCCTGGTGAGGTTTTCTGGGCATGTTCAACCAGGAGGAGACCTAAAGGGAGACCCAGGACACGGTGGAGGGACTATGTCTCTCACCTGGACAGGGAACACCTTGAGATTCCCCCGGAAGAGTAGGCCCAAGTGGCTGGGGAGAGGGAAGTCTGGGCCTCGCGACTTAGGCTGCTGCCCCCGCGACCCGACTCCGGATAAGCGGAAGAAAATGGATGGATGCAGATATATTTATAATTTTTTTTATTTTTATATATATAATTTTTAAATCTCCGCAATAAATGTATACTTATATGTTAGAACGTTGAGACATTTAAACGTTTTTTCAGCTAATTTGTTTTTCCAAATGTGCTATATCAGCTTTAACACCACTATGTTTGCTGTGATATACAGTAACAAAAGTTTTAAAGTTTCAAAAATAGGGAGAAAACAGTAATCACAACTACAGCGATCCATTCTTCTCCGAAGCGTCCATAGCTGGTCGTGTTCATATCAGACGAGTTAATTTAATTGTCACACCTCATTAACATGTCTCAACCCAACAACTCAAGCAAGAAGGAAAGCCAAAAGCCTGGCAACAAAAACTCACTATTCCACCATTCTCAGGGACACATAACTGAGCCTGTGCTACAACGCAGTGTGTGGTTAACTCTTTCTCACATGGCTGACCTTGAATGGAGCCTCAGATGAGAAGAAAATATCATTTTCACCTCACTTCAGAGCCAGAAGTGGCTTTCTTTGGGCCGTGTGTGCGTGTGTGTAAATATGTTATTTCTATTATCAGATGCATATGTTTTGATTGTGGATACTAAAATTTAAAGAGCACAAAAACCGTAAATACAGATCGTTCAAAGGGCTCCACGTTCACAATGTCAACAAATCCAGTCTTTTTTCCAGCTTTGTTTCTATTTGCACCTAGAAAATCTGAACTGAGCTCATGTTGTCCTGAAAACACAGCTTTTCTAAGCCGCTGTGATGAGTAAACATGCAAATGTGCAAATGGCAAGGTTGTTTACATGTGGGAGTCACCAATTGCTTTACAAACCCTGAGTAATTCCCATAATCATGATGCAAATTACAGGCAGGTTGAAGAGGTGAGGACCAGGATGTAAAGCAGAAGCAAAGTGGAGATCAAGGAGAAAAAAGAATAAGTCACCCCTCCCCTTGATAACGGTCATGAATGCGAGATCAGTGGGAAAAATGGATGAGTTGTAAAAAGGTCCCAGCAGAAACACAGTGAGTGTATGATTGTGTCTAGTCTAGGGCTGGATGGTCCATAAAAATAATAGGGAAGCAAAATGCATCAATATTGGTGTTGGCCGATGTCAGTCGTTTTTTAACATATCGGTGTTAGTCTGTTCTGGTCCTGCTGGACCTGACTGCAGCCTTTGACACTGTTGACCATCACCTGCTACTGGAGAGGCTGAGAGACTGGGTCGGCCTATCAGGATCTGCTCTGGAGTGGTTCTCCTCTTTCTGAGCGCTCCTTTTCTGTGGCCGTCTCCAAGTTTAGGTCCTCCACCACCTCTCTTACCCATGGTGTCCCACAAGGTTCTGTGCTGGGGCCTCTGCTCTTCCTCCTCTATCTGCTTCCTCTTCAGCACATCCTGAGCTCCTTCAAAGGAATCTCCTACCATCTTTATGCAGATGACATCCAACTGTACATCTCCTTTAAGCCCCATGAGATGTCTAAGCTGCAGCTGTTACACACCTGCTTAGACTCTATCAAAACCTGGATGGTGGGAGCTTTCTTCAGCTGAATGAAGATAAGACTGAGATCCTCATCTGTGTCCCAGACAAGCTGGTTCCCAAAGTCAGAGACTCTCTTCGTCAGCTTGCTTCCCACACCAAACCTTCAGTCAGGAATCTTGGCGTGACCTTTGACCCAGCTCTCACCCTGGATTCTCATGTCAGTTCTCTTGTTGGCTCTTCCTTCTTCCATCTCAGGAACCTTGCTAAGCTGAGTCCCATTCTGTCCCGCTCTGAACTTGAGACAGTTCTCCACACCTTCATCTCCTCACGCTTAGACTACTGTAACTCTCTTTTCACGTGTCTGAGCAGAACCTCCCTGAACCGTCTACAGGTGGTTCAGAACGCCCGTGCTCGGCTTCTGACCAAGTCCTCCAAACACACCCACATCACCCCGCTTCTCCTCCAGCTTCACTGGCTGCCAGTCACCTTCAGGGTTCATTTCAAGATCCTGGTTCTGGTCTATAGGGCCTTACATGGACAAGCACCATCAGCACCAATCAATATGTGTATCAAATGTGATGCAATCTAATACGGCTGCTACCTGATGACGTCATACAATGCAAATTATATGAGTGAATTTGGTCCTATCACAAAATTTGGCTCATACTGAAGATTTTTTTAATTTATAATATTCCTCTATCTCTAACCAGATTTAAGCTACAAGCTCTTTAAATAGTGATATAAAAAATTAATATTTTACTGAAAAAACTATGGCGCCTAAAGGGCTAATATCGGATATCAGTATTGGCCCTAAAATTTCATATCGGCGCATCATATTGATGGATATCAATTATAAATGATAATTATAAAGAAATGTAGAAAATATCTTTTAAGTACAGGCCTGGTCATTACTTTATGATAACAAGATGGTTGTGTTACCAGACTTGATTTTTAATAATTTCTCTGCAAATGTTTTAATTGACCTTTCTGTCAAACTCATAAAAACTAAAATATCGCAGTGCTGGTGAACTACTAAAACTCTCATATCAGACAATTTCCTCCACCTATCCCGCTGCAGCATCTTGCTGTCTGTTGTGGTTAGAGTGGGGAGAGCTTGGTGACAGCGTGTGCCTGGGTCTGTGTTTTTGATTGGTTGGGGAAAAGTATTGATTCTAGTATTAAGCTACCTGATAGGCTATAAAAGAAAATAAAAGAAAACATTTTATTTAAGTTTTTATTGACCTATTTGTTTTCCATCACACAAAAAATCTATCGATCGATATATATTGTTATTGAATTGTTGTTCAACCCTAGTCTAGATGCAGCAGCAGGAATATCTGAGCAATCGTTAGAGACATCAGATGGTAAAGGGTTAAAAATAAACATCAAAATGTTTGAATAACAGTGAAGTATGTAGTAATCTTTGTTATTTGGGACTGAAAAACTTCATTTATTACACAACTCTGTTAAGTAGGTTTTAGTTCTGAGCTCAGGTTTAATAATAGATAAACATAATAAATAAAAGATACTGTTGGAGCCTTTCTTTAAAGTCATTAAAGAAGGTTTTGTTCACAAGGTCATCCATTTGTCAAAATCTCAACCCTCTTTTTAAATTCACACATTCACCCTCCATCACTGTTTCACCCCTTGTTTCTCCCTCAGCGGGAGTCCAGGTTTTGAGCTACTTTCCCTGCTGCCTACGACCTTTTGGGGTTACATCCTCCCTGTCCCTGACCCTCAGAGTCATAACAGGCTTGGGAAAGCATCGACGGACTGATTTACAGATTCACGGGACAGTGGTGCATTACAGAGGTCACAGAGGCTTTGCATTGCTTCGCTATCCCAGGCCTGTATCGTAGGTTAGCGCTGATTTATTGGTGGCTGTTTGGGATCTCAGGAGCAATGTCAAAGGACGTGGAAAATATGTAGAAATCTGAGAAGTGTTCTGCAACAGAGTTATGTTTCTGTTTGCTGCTCCCTCTCATTTTGGACAGGGACACAGAAATCAGGCGTACTTTAGCGATGAGGAGCACGTCGCTTGTAAAAAGTCAAGAATTTGTGTGAAAAAAGATCCAAAGGCTTCTAGTTAGGATTTACCACCCCACACACACACACACACACACACACACACACATACACACACACACACACACACACACACACATCTGGAAACCACTTTAAAACCTTTCTGAAGAACATTTTTTTCCTTTGGTGTAGTAATGAACTTGTATATTTCATCGTCAACATGGACGTAGCATAAAAGTGGTTTTTATCCAGCTTGTACTCAGAGCCCATATCACCATCATGGTGGTCTTTTATTTATTCCTGCTTCTATTAAATCATATGGAAATCATTGTTTCAACCATGCTAAGAATCCATTTCATTTTCCCCGAAGCAATTCTGACAATTCAGAAAACATTTTCAAATCCCTGACAGCTCACTCTAAACAGAAAGCTTGTTTCATGACCGGGTTTTGGTTCCTTTTATTTCATATTTGGAGATTTAGACATCAATTCAATTCAATTCAAGTTTATTTATATAGCGCCAAATCACGACAAGAGTCGTCTCAAGGCACTTCACATAATAAACATTCCAATCCAGGTCAGTTCATTAAGCCAATCAGAAATAATGTTTCCTATATAAGGAACCCAGCAAATTGCATCAAGTCACTGACTAGTGTCAGTGACTATACAGCAATCCTCATACTAAGCAAGCATGCAGCGACAGTGGAGAGGAAAACTCCCTTTTAACAGGAAGAAACCTCCAGAGAATCCTGGCTCAGTATAAGCAGCCATCCTCCACGACTCACTGGGGATGGAGAAGACAGAGCAGGCACACACACACACACACACACACACACACACACACACACACACACACACACACACACACACACACACACACACACACACACACACACACACACACACACACACACACACACACACACACACAAGACAAAGTAATGTGTCTATAGTTATATTGTGATGTCTTAGTAAATATTCTATTTGGTGAAAGATAAACTTTATTGTATTTATCCTAGTGGATCTGTAATTAAACGGATAAACTAGTATTAGCACATCCAACGTCAAGGAAAGCAAAAAGTTATTATCAGGAGAGGGAGAATGTTTTAGTGGTTAGCAGCAGTGTGTTAGTCGATGGCCCCCTCCATGAGGCCACCACAGCTCAGCAGAACATCATTGTAGCTTCTTCTGGGGAGAAAAACACTTACAGAGAAAATAAAGTTAACAGCTGAAATAGCAGAAAATAGTACAGTTAAAGAGCAGATTGTAGAAGAAAGCAGTAGAGTGTGAAAAGTGGTCCGTGTATCCTCCAGCAGTCTAAGCCTATAGCAGCATAACTACAGAGATAACTCTGGATAATCTATCCTATTTAGATGGAGGCATGTTGGAGGCAGGGCAAGGGAGACCCGTCTTTACCGACTGTACACTCCACCTCCCTCTACTCCCCCACTTGTCCTGATTTAGGCTAATATCAGATTTTAACCATAGGCCCTATCAACTAAAAATGTTTTAAGCCTATTCTTAAAAGTAGACAAAGTGTCTGCCTCACGGACTAAAGCTGGGAGCTGGTTCCACAGGAGAGGAGCCTGATAACTAAAAGATCTGCCTCACATCACCAGTTTTATTTAATTTATTTAAAACTCACAAGAGAAAAAAAAGAGGGCCTTGCCTATTATTTGTCCACAATAATGCAAACACATTATTAAACACACACACACACACACACACACACACACACACACACACACACACACACACACGCACGCGCGCACACACACACACACACACACACACACATCGGAGGAATGATGATTCCTTGTCTCACTAACCGGATCAACGGGGTATTTTCCCACTCTCAGGACAGAAAATGATGAAATGAAACATCAGAGTCAGATTATAAACTGATGTCGATACAAAACAAACTCAAAGGCCTCTTTTGTGTTATGCCAACACGAGTGAGTTTAAGATTGCAGACCCAAAAAAATACATTAAAATCAAGTGGAAACTATAAAACTGAGGGAGAACAATTTTGTTTTGTAATGTGAGATTGTTGTGTGCCCCCAGGCCTTTTGCTGTGTAAATCATGTCCCTGCATGCCAGGGAAACTATTGGCAAACCCTGTTTTTATTTTCCCCCATGTAACTGTCAAGTGGATTGTTTTAGAAGTCCTGCATGGATCCAATACTCATGAAAATAACAAAATATATCACATTTCCATTTAGCTGATATGTTATATTTCAAAAATTCTACATAATGTGACTACATGATAGTATATTTACAGTATATTTACATTTAAAGTATATTTTAAAAATTCAGTCTCACTGATTATTATGTTTGCACTGAACTAGTGCCACGTCTACTATTGAATTGTCCTTAAGCATTTGCTCTTTTAGGACTCTCACACACACCACTGATTTCTAATTCCCAGCTGCACTCTTAAAAACACCAGTGATACGTTGTATACACCCAAAAAAACGTTCACATCAGAGCAGCCGGCATCGTGCCAGCAGCTCTTTGTAACAGTTACATTTTACACCAAGAATTACAAAGTCTCCATCCACCCCTCCGACAGGCTGATTCAACAGCTTTTTGAAAAATCTGTAATAACCGTGCTCTGACCAACGGCACGCATTAAACATTAACACTAGATCTATGCAGGCCGGTTTCTAAGCCTCCTTTTACTGTGATCCAAGAGAACAATTCATCCAAGAATTTATACCAAAACACAACCTGCTCAAAAGTGTAAGACTCGAGTTCTGAGTCAAAGAAAGTCACGTCAAGTCTTGTTTGTCACTTAGGCCTTGTTCATTTTAGAGCAACTGAGTAATGGGCTCGACACGAGCCAAGTCGCCTCTCCTCCAATCATTTCCAACGAGGCATGAGCAACAAAACGATCATCATGGGTCTCCCTCCTGCTACGCAAATCGCACAAAACGTGCATGTGAAATTTTGCTCTCGTGCATGTGTCGTGCACAGGCGAGCCAGCGACGTGATTCCAGAAAGTTGAAAATTTTCAACTCGTCATCGCTGTCGCTCGGACAAGAACCATTCAGCAGAGGTTTCATTGACTGACCAATGAGCAGTCAGGATGCTTCTCCATACATCTCCGGGAAAACATGAAGGAAAAGTTCATAATTGCCGTGTCGGATTTCCCAGAGCTGTACAAAATTTCTACTAAAGAATATAGAGATCTTACCAAACAGGCGGCAGCATGGGGAAGTGTCGGTGAGTTGGTTGTTGGTGTGGTCTCATTTTCACTTTTCTGTTTGTAATATGGGATGAACCAGAGGTGTGGACTCGAGTCATTATTTTAATGGCTTCTGACTTGACTTGATAAAGTCTATAAAGTCTTACGACTTGACTCGAACTTGAACGCCAATGACTTGCGGCTTGAATCAACTTGCATCTGCTGACTTGATGATGACTTGAGCACATTTGATATTTTAGCACAAAAGTGGCATGACATGGACAAAAATCATAAATCATTCTGGTTCTGGGTTAGATTTACTGCTAAATGCAGCAGCTCTTTGTTTATAATCAGTTTCAGCTGCTCTTTCTGCTTGTTTGAGCAAATAAATGAAGCTTCAAGAAACTTTATTTCTGCAATTTATTTATTATCATTGTCATTAAATTGAAGTTGGACAGATGACTTGATTATGACTTGAAAATTCAAAGTTAAGAACTTGGACTTGACTTGGACTTCCAGATCATTGGCTCTGGATTCGACTTGGACTTGACTCGAGACATTACTGGAAAGACTTGTGACTTGCAAAGCAGTGACTTGGTCACACCTCTGGGATGAACCATTCACGTATTTTTTTTATATAGTAAAGTTGTCATTTAACTCTAGAAAAACCTTGTGAGACTTCTATCGCTCCGTTTTCAATGTGACGTAGATCTGACTGGCTTTTTTGATCTGAGTGTTTCCTCGTCTATTTTCTAGCGGCGGCTGATACAGGAAATGGGGTAGAAGACTATTTTCACATTCAGCCTACATGCAAAGCTCAGAGTGACTGATCATATTTCAAAATTAACAAGTAAAAAACAGTTTCTCAGTGAACTTGCTCTTTAAAATTGTGGCGCGAACTGGCTTATTTAGTAAAATGACCACAAACTGCCAAAGAATAGAATAAAGTTAACCTATGAAGATTTATATGTACCTCTGAAAACTAAAAATTTTATAAAAACATTGTGACTGATGGCAGAAATAATTAAAAAACCCTCTCGCTTTCTCTCTCACACACACACACACACACACACACACACACACACACACACACACACACACACACACATACACACACACACACACAGAGCGCCTGTTTAAAGTTATGGACTAACTGCACATCGGTTTGCTGTTCAGTTCTGATAATAACTGACAGTTTGATGAACTTTTATTAGAAGCAGATTTAATTGGGACACGCTCCATGTGTTTTCGTTTACCTGCCCTTAAACTAGCCGTTGCTTGACTCTGTTAAAAGGAGTAAACAGTGTTGTTTAATTTTTATTGCCGACTACTACCAGAACCGTGCTACTCTGGGACTGATGTGTTGTTTCTGGAGTTTTTGGTACTGAGTTTTGGGAGATTTGGAATCTTTGTCTATCACCTGACCATAATATTTTCAAAAAGCATCATTTGGTATTCCTCTGGTCACCAAAATACTTCAGAAATGTTCTCAGAAAATCTGAAACATGGTGTAGAATGTTTAGTTTCATTTTCAGCAGCAGTGCTGACTTTAGTGGCACAGAAATATTAAGTTACAATCTAAGGCAGAGGTTAAGAGGGTAAGCTGTTGACTTTTAATTTCAGTCAGTCTGTGACCTGTGCCACTCGTGAGAAAAAAGTCCGGTTAAAATGTTCACTATGTCACGGAGTCTCCGTGGAAACGGGTGAGACCATCTGCTGGTCCTGTGCTTTGAGCTTCATGTGCTCCTTATGAACTCCATGACTGAGCTGCGTTCCTCCGACGTTTTTACGGACTCACAGCAGCTCTGCTCTGTTCTTGGTATGGAGGTGTTCACCAACTCTTTTCATTCTACATGCAACAGTATTTTCATTTGTTAAATTAATGAGAGCTGAAGTTACTAAATCTCCATGTTGGCCCTGACTGAACAGAACCGACCTCTCATCTGTTTCTGCAGACAAAACGGCTGGTTTTAAATCCTGCCTTTGTTCTGAAGCAGCTCTTCGGAGTTTTTGCCGCCCTTCATGTAACCATTGACTCAGGAAAATGCTGTTTTTGATCCATTAATTTTTCAGTCAATTTAGGAAAATGCCAATCCACTGCAGCTCTTCTTGCAGCATTATTTTTAAGCCTTTTTTATATAATTTATATTTTTTAATAATTATTTTCATCTATTTTTTGTTCTTGTGAAACTCCTTGTTATGGAAGCAAATTCCCACCACTCTGATTAAAAAAAGAATGGTCTCATAATTAATAGACATGCTAAGTCATAATTATGAGTTAGCTAAATCATAATAATTACGAGATAAATTTTTTTTGTAATCAGTGGCAGGATTGTATGGGGTGTCATTTGTAAAGTCAAACAGTCATAATTTAAAAGCAGTAGTTTGGGTTATTTAGCCTGTCATAAGAGGGAAAAAGAATGGGATTTAATTTTTCTAAGTCATTTTCACCACGTTATTCATACATTTATAAATGTTAGTTCCCTACTAAATATTTAGGTCTGACCTAATCCATCCATCCATTTTCATCCGCTTATCCAGAGTCGGGTCGCGGGGGCAGTAGCCTAAGGCAAGAGGCCCAGACTTCCCTCTCCCCAGCCACTTGGGCCAGCTCCTCCTTTGGAATCCCAAGGCGTTCCCTGGCCAGGTGAGAGACATAGTCCCTCCACCATGTCTGGGTCTACCTTTAGGTCTCCTCCCGGTTGGATGTGCCTGCAAAACCTCACCAGGGAGGCGCCCAGGAGGCATCCTGACCAGATGCCCGAGCCACCTCAACTGACTCCTCTCGATGTGGAGAAGCAGTGAGTCTACTCTGAGCCCCTCCCGGATGACCAAGCTTCTCACCCTATCTCTAAGGGAGAGCCCAGCCACTCCAGAGAAAACTCATTTCAGCCGCTTGTATCCGTGATCTCGTTCTTTCGGTCACTACCCAAAGCTCATGACCATAGGTGAGGGTAGGAACGTAGATCGACCGGTAAATCGAGAGCTTCGCCTTCTGACTCAGCTCTCTCTTCACCACGACAGGCCCGCATCACTGCAGATGCAGCACCAATCCGCCTATCGATCTTACGCTCCTGTTTTCCCTCGCTTGTGAACAAGACCCCGAGATACTTAAACTCCTCCACTTGGGGCAGGACCTCATCCCTGACCTGGAGAAGGCATTCTACCCTTTTCCGAATCAAGACCATGGTCTCAGATTTAGAGGAGCTGATTCTCATCCCAGCTGCTTCACACTCGGCTGCAAACCACTCCAGCGAAAGCTGAAGATCACGTTCTGATGAAGCCAACAGGACCACATCAACTGCAAAAAAGCAGAGACCTGATCCTCAGGCCACCAAAACAGATGTCCTCCACACCTTGGCTACACCCTGAATAGACCTTACCAGGAAGGCTCAGGAGTGTGATCCCCCTGTAGTTGGAACACACCCTGCGGTCCCCCTTTTTAAATAAGGGGACCACCACCCCGGTCTGCTAGTCCAGTGGGACTGCCCCAGATGTCCACGCGATATTGCAGAGCCGCGTCAGCCAACACCGCTCCACAACATCCTGAGCCTTAAGGAACTCCAGGCGGATCTCATCCACCCCTGGAGCCTTGCCACAGAGGAGCTTTTTAACCACCTCAGTGACCTCAGCACCAGAGATTTGAGAGGCCAACCCAAAGTCCCAAAACTCTGCTTCCTCACTGGAAAATGTGGCAGTGGGATTGAGGAGGTCTTCAAACTATTCTGCCCACCGAGCCACAACGTCCTGAGTAGAGGTCAGCAGCACACCGTCCCCACTATAGATAGTGTTGGTAGCGCACTGCTCCCCCCCACCCCACCCCCCGCCCCTCTCCTCACCCGAGTGTCCAAGACATGTGGCCGCAGGTCAGATGAAATAACAACAAAGTCGATCATCGAGCTGTGGCCTAAGGTATCCTGGTGCCAAGAGCACATATGGACACCTTTATGTGTGAACATGGTGTTCATTATGGACAATCCATGACTGGCACAGAAGTCCAATAACAAAACACCACCCGAATTCAGATCAGGGGGGCCGTTCCTCCCAACCACACCTCTCCAGGTCTCACGGTCATTGCACACGTGAGCGTTAAAGTCCCCCAGCAGAACTAGGGAGTCACCGGAAGGAGCGCTTTCCAGCACCCCCTCCAAGGTCTCCAAAAAGGGTGGGTAGTCTGAACTGTAGTTTGGTGCATAAGCACAGACCACAGTCAGAACCTGTCCCCCCACACGTAGGCGGAGGGAGGCTACCCTCTCATTCACTGGGGTAAACCCCAATGTACAGGCACCAAGATGGGGGGCAACTAGTATGCCCACCTCTGCTTGGTGCCTCTCAATGGGAGCAACTCCAGAGTGGTAGAAAGTCCAACCCCTTACAAAAATGCACACTGGACACCCACTCATGCTCCCCATACACACCCTATTCACTCTGGTCCCGGTACTGCTGCACATTGGGTACAACCATCACCGGTAACCAGAGTTTGACACTTTCTGCTGGGGTGCTGATGAGCAGGCTCCCCCGCCCAACGCTGAGCACAGCAACCTACCACCCCAGACCCCAACCAGACGGCCAGATCTCCCTCCTAGCCTCCAGCCCCAGGAAGCCAAGCAACAACAGAGGTGGCTAAGACCCCTAGTCTCCCTCCGCCTGCTCCAATATAGTGTTGTGTGATCATGAGGTGTATTCCATGGCTGTGGTGAGTGGGCAGTGCGGGCATCATCCGGCCTATGCCAGCTGATGCCACCGCACCACCCAACTTACACCCTCAGCCCTCGGTGTCTAAGTGCGGTTTAAAATTGGAAGTGGGCACCGGCACCCGGGAGGAGGCTGAGATATCCCCCTGCCAAATGCCGTTGAATGTGCTCACTCCCAAGGCCCTAAGTGTGTGTTTATGTGGAATGTTGTCAGTGGAAGTGTATAAGGTGCAAATAAAATTGGGGGGCAGGTTGCCACAGGAATGCGGAAATGGGGTCCATACCCGCACTCCCTGACTTACCCACCCCCCAAGGTCCTATGTGTATGTTTGTGTGATGATGTGAGGGAGCAGGAGGAGAGAAATATGCAGGGATGGGGAGAAATGGCTGGTTGGGCTTAGCCGTCCAGGGAGCCAGCTCCCCTACTGGCCCCAATAGGCACCTCTGTTGTCAAATTGCCACCCAGGGCATGGAGACCCCAGCCCATCCTGCCAGGGCCCAAAGCAGCAGCATTACAGAGCCTCACGGAGTCTGAGGGCACCAACCCAGCCCCACCCCAGCAGAATATCTATGTCCATCCCTGCATTTGCACAACTTCCAGAATATATAAGACATGGGACATCCAGGTAAGGTTGGGTCCTCCCCCTCCTGGACCTCCCCTGTGATGGAACGGCAGAGGAGCCAAGGTCTACCTGAAGCCCCCGAACCCGGGCCAGGCACTGCTGCATGTTCCTGCCTTCTTCCCGGCAGTATACATGTCAGGACCCGACCCCCAAGGCCCCTCCCAGATCCCCACACGGGGCCGGCCACCCCCGAGCCCCCAGGCCCCCACCCATACCCGCCCAGGGGCAATGCAGCTGCCAGGCAGTGACCCATGGTTGCTGCCAAGATCTCCAAGGGGCCCCACTCACAACCGCCAGTAGTCCACCCCCCGAGGCAACCCAAGCACCTCCAGAGGAGGGCAACGGCCCCCCAGTCCCAGACACCCCCCAGTGAACCCACCTCCAGGGAACATCCAGATACTCCAAACTCAAACCCCCCCCCCCTCCCCCTCCCCCCCACCCACACCATCCCGCAAGACAACATCAACGGCCCCCCACCCTTGCTATGTGATGGAACTGATCAAAGGAGCCCAGAGAGATTGATCTGAAGTGGAAGCAGAGGCTATATATCAAGTGCAATATGATCTAACAAAAGATTTCTATACTGGTTAATGCAAAGAGTTTCTCTATTTTTCCAATTCAAGAGGATAGTTTTCTTAGTGATGTATATGGCAGTCAGAACCACGTGAACCAAAGATGTTTCAATCGGGACATCGTCCAGGTTTCCCAGTAAACAAAGAGAGGGGGTGATTGGGATACGACATTTCAGAGACTTTGACAGGTCTTCACACACTCTACCCCAAAATCCTGGACAGGTGGACAGGACCACAGTGCATGAATATAATTGTCAGGAATGTTGTTTGTGCAGTGTGTACAGGTGTCAGATGACACAAACCCTATCTTGAACATCCAATGACCTGTATAGTGTACTCTGTGTAGAATTTTGTACTGAATTAATTGTAAATTGGGGTGTCTGATCATTTTAAAAGTTTTTAAACAAGTTTGGGACCAGAGGTTCTAGTCAAAGCTGACTGATAGATCCACCTCCCATTTTTCAATAGGGATTACAATTCTATCATCTATTTTGGACAGTGTCTTATATACTTTAGACAGTAGTTTGGGGGGTTTGAGATTATAGAAGTCTAATACCCTTGGTGGTGTTTGTAATTCTATTTTATTGAGCTTAAATTTTTGTTTTACTACAGATTTAATTTGGTGATATTCTAAAAAGCCATTCTTATCTATTCCAAATTGGGAGACTATTTGATTAAATGGGATGAAGTCCAATCCTTCATATATGTGTTCCAGGTATAGGATTCCTTTGTTTTTCCAGTCCGGAAGGTTCATCATTTGGTTATTTTGCAAAATATCAGGATTATTCCAGATAGGTGTGCGTCTGCATGGTACTAGTGAAGACTCTGTCATTTTAAGATACTCCCACCATGCTGTCAGAGAGGTGCTGATAAGCAGCAGAGGGTTGGACGGAGGAGGTGAGCATGCGCTGACGGCCGATCACCGGATACACGGCAGCGTTTGAAGCTGATGGCAGCTCGTTAAAAAACATCCACAAACAATTAAGACACATTTTCGCCTAATTTATTTACTGACAACGCAAAAAATAATCTGGTAAGTATAACTCACTCAATCTGGAGGTAAGTGAAGAGAATTCAGAAAGTTTACTTAATTATATTGACGAAGTTTTCGAGTTATTCGTCATGGGTCCGAAGAAATCAGCAGCTGAGGCTGAAACACCTGCTGGGACCAAGAGGAGCCGTCCTCAGGACTCGCCTGAGGCCTCATCTCCCCGGAAGGACGTATTAGAATTATTAGATTCTATTGATAAACGGCTTCTGGGATTTGAGGGGTGACTTCATCTGCTCGAGGTTCTTCACCAGGAGTTTCAGAACCTCCGAACATCTCTGGAGTTCAGCCAGGAACAAGTTGAGCGGCTCGCTGCTGAGAACGCGTCTCTGCGGAAGTCCGTCTCTTCCCTGGAAGAGGGAATGACGCGGATCACCCTGTACATAAAACTCTGAAGGAGACGGTTTTGGACCTTCAGGCCCACAGCATGAGGGATAATTTGGTGTTCGCAGGTCTGCCGGAGCAGACGGGAGGGGCGGAGAACTGCGAGCAAACAATAAAGAACTTTCTCCAGACAGAAATGAAGATACCCGAAGAAAAAGTTAAAAACATCACATTTCACCGGGTACATCGCCTTGGAGCTAAAAGAGGAGACAGCAGAAGACCTCGTCCCATCGTGGCTAAATTTGAACATTTTAAGCAGAAGGATCTTGTTAAAAGTCACGGAAGAGAGCTCAAAGGAAAAGATTTCAGCGTGAATGATCAGTTCCCGAAGGAGATTCTGGATCGGCGCAGGGTCCTCTTTCCGCTGCGTAAAAAGTTTATCCAGGATGGGAAGAGAGCTGTCATCGCGGTGGATAAGCTTTATGTGGACAATAAACTGTACAAGGAGCGAGGAGTGACTGACTGGCTGTTTTAGCCCAACATCAGGTCAGACATTTATTATTCTTATCAGGATTCACTGGGTTTGATCACGTCAGGATTAAACAGCTGCTAAATCCGTTTTGTAGATGATAAGATCACCTGTCCATCACCACCTTACACCCCTACCACCTTTTCTTTTTAGTTCTTTCTTCTTTTTTAACCTGTATCTGTATTTTCCTTTCCTCTTTACCTGCTTCTGTACCTTTACACCTGTATGGCACAACCACACAACTTTCCAACACTGTGTCAGACTCGACACACACACGCACACACACGCACACACACACATGCACGCACATGCACACGCACGCGCACACACACACGCACACGCACGCACACACACACACACACACACACACACACACACACACACACACACACATATATATTAAATTCACAGCACAATATCATAATTTATGCGTCAAATAATACAACCACAAACACTGTTGGATCTTTATTATTATTATTATTATTATTATTATTATTATTATTATTATTATTTACTTTTTTGTTATTTATTAACATACTATTTATACATTTATATACTTATTCCATCTTATTCACATGAGGCGTCATATTTTAGCTACTCGCACACACATCTATGGGTGCACTAAGGTTTGTCTCATGGAACGTACATGGAGCTGGCTCCATAGAGAAGAGATTAAAAATTTTTGATCAGTTAAAGAGAGTGCAAGCAGGCGTAATATTGTTACAAGAGACTCATAGATCTGCCACATCCGCAGATGAACTTAAAACACCTGAGTTTCCCAGCATGTTCTCTGCCTGCTATAACTCTAGGCAAAGAGGTGTAGCTATTTTAATACACAAAAACATCAATTTCACAGTATTGGACACAGTTTCTGATCCAGAGGGTAGATTTATAATGTTAAAATTATCTGTACAGAACCAACGCTTATGTATCGTCAGCATATACTGTCCAAATATTGATGACCCTCCATTCTTTCATAATTTTTTCTCTGTACTCTCCGAACACTTGAACTGTCCACTTATACTTGGAGGTGATTTTAATTTTTGGATGAATTCCTTAAAAGACTGGTTCAGTACAGCTGGGACTCAGCGCAATTGGCAATCCACTAACATAGTTAAACAGTACATGAGTGATTATGGGCTTTGTGATGCATGGCGATCTCTTCATCCTAACCGTAGAGAATATACTTTTTTTTCGCACGTCCATCACTCTCATTCACGTTTGGATTATTTTCTAGTCAGCAGCTCATTGTTGGCTGACATTTCAGACACTGAGATACACCCCATATTTGTCAGCGACCATGCTCCAGTTTCTTTAACTCTGGTAAATAAAAAGACAATCCCACCAAGCAAAAACTGGAGGTTTAATACATCACTGCTTAAAGACGAAGGTTTTATAGAATTTTTTTAAAAGGAGTGGGGTTTATATTTAGAACATAATGACCTGCCTGGAACATCAGCATCTATTCTTTGGGAGGCAGGAAAGGCAGTGATGAGAGGTAAAATAATCTCTTTCTCATCACATAAGAAAAAAACGGAAAACAAACGTATTCAGGAGTTAGAAGAAATCATTAAGTCTTTAGAGGCGTCCACAGAAGAAGAGTTAATGAGCAAATTACGTAAAGCTAAATTAGAACTTCATGGAATTATTGACAAAAAGACACAATTTTTAGCACAAAGACTACGAATAGAAAACTTTGAACATAGTAATAAATCAGGTAAATTCTTAGCTAGCCAATTAAAAATAAATAAAGAGAAAACTACCATATATGCTGTTAAAGACTCAACCGGGAATATAGTTTATGACCCTGAAAGAATAAACAACACCTTCAGAGACTTTTACCAAACTTTGTACTCACCACAGATAAACCCATCAGATAATGAGATCAATGAGTTCCTTGACAGGATAACACTTCCTAAATTATCACACAGCCAAGTTACAGTCCTGGACTCGCCACTAACATCAGCGGAGCTCCAGGAAGCCCTTGAATCCATGACGAATAGGAAAGCTCCAGGTCCAGACGGGTTTCCAGTAGAATTCTACAAAGAATTCTGGATCATTCTGGCTCCAACATTTTTCAGAATGGTGAGGGAAATCGAAGAGAGCGGCAGATTACAGCCAAACATGAATTCAGCCAATATTAGTCTCTTGTTAAAACCAGGCAAAGACCTGGCATTTCCTACCAGCTATCGCCCAATTTCTCTTATTAATGTTGATCTCAAAATAATTTGTAAAGCCCTGGCCAAAAGATTAGAGAAGGTAACCCCCTTCATAATACACCCTGACCAAACTGGTTTCATTAAGGGTAGACAGTCACCCACAAATTCACGTAGATTACTTAATTTGATAGATTTCTCTTACAGTAGAAACATAGAAACTAGTATATTATCTCTAGATGCAGAAAAACCTTTTGATAGAGTTAACTGGAAGTTCTTATTTGCAACTTTACATAAATCTGGTTTTGGGAACTTCTTCATAAACTGGCTACAAACATTATACAGTTCACCAACAGCACGTGTCAGGACGAACGACCAAATGTCAGCTAGCTTCTGTCTTCAGAGGGGGACCAGGCAGGGATGCCCACTCTCCCCCTCACTATTTGCTATCTTTATTGAACCAGTCTGGTCGGAATTACAAAGCATTCAACAACAATAACAATAAAGTTTTAAGTATCAGGCGTGACATTAAAAGCAGACGCTTTGATGCTCCACCTGAGAGTAAATCTGTAAGGCTTGTCACCAGCATTCAGACCTCAATTCTGTTTGCTTCACAGCCAGACAGGACACGGTAAAAAAAATAAAATAAAAAGTCCAACCCCCCTCAGGGAAACTGGTTCCAGAGGCAGAGCCGTGCGTTGAGGTGAGTCCAACTATATCTAATTGGAACCTCTCAACCTCACACACCAACTCAGGCTCCTTCCCCACCAGAGCGGTGACATTCCATGTGCCAAGAGCCAGCTTCAGTAGCCAAGGATCAGACCGCCAAGGTCCTCGCCCTCGACTACCACCCGTCACACACTGCACCCGACCCCTTTGGCCCCTCCCACGAGTGGTGAGCCCATGGGAAGGGGGACCCATGTTTCCTCTTCGGGCTGTGCCCGGCCGGGCTCCATGGGTGAAAGCCCGGCCACCAGGCGCTCACCAACGTGCCCCACCTCCAGGCCTGGCTCCAGAGGGGGGGCCCGGTGACCTACCTCCGGGCGAGGGAACACAGTTTACATTTATATAATTCATCATAAGAGGTCTTCACGCTGCTCTTTGTCTGACCCCTCACCTAGGACCTGTTTGCCCTGGGTGACCCTGCCAGAGGCAGAAAGCCTCAGACAACTTAGCTCCTAGGATCATTGAGACACTCAAACTCCTCCACCGTGGTAAGGTGGCAGTCCAGGGAGGTATTTAGGTCTGACCTAAATATTTAATTTGTAAAATCAAAATTAAGCTCCAAATAAAATATTTAGTTAATAAATGAAATTTTTATTTTACAAACTAAATATTTAGATCTGGACTAAATATGAAGTTTTTAAAATGAATGTTTAATTTACCAACTAGTCTTCAAATCACAGCTAAATATTTAGTTGACAAACAAAAAAAATGTATTTTAAAAATAAATTAAATCCCAACTAAATATTTATTGTGGAGTTAAATATTTAGTTTGCAAAATCAATAATTAGGTTTAGCCCCAAAATAAACATTTAACCAGGATCTAGATATTTATTTTGGAAATAAATATTCAATTAGAAACTAAACATTTTGTAAACTATATATTTAGTTCAACTAACTAACTACTTTCACTTTAAATAGTTAAACTAAATATTTAGGTCAGACCTAAGTATTTAGTTTGTGAACTAAATGGTGACTAAACCTTTTGCTCCAAATTAAATTATTAGGTGGTTAGGTAAATATTTAGTTTACTATATAAATATTTAAGTCTGACAAAAACATTTAGTTTGTGAAATAAATCTTTAACTCTAAATTTAATATTTTGCTCGCTAACTGAAATTTAGCTCTGAACTTCAGCATTTATAGATCTTTTTCTCTCATTACAGGCTAACTCACTCAAAATGTTGAAGTTTAGTTATGACTGTTTGACTTTACATATGGCACCCCATAGGACTAATGTGTGCTCAATTTCACATAGTGAGAATGTCTTTATGTTGTCTTTATGTTGAATTTAAAATGCAAATGCTGAATAATAATCCCAATGGCGTATCTTTCTTCACAACCAGCTGGTTTAACTGTTTATGGTGGAAACTGTGGAAAACATGGCAGCATTAACCTGCCTCCTCTTGTGCATCCAGCCCACATTAGAAATGATCTATTGGTAAGCAAAATGTGCTTGACAGCACAGTAATTAGAGGCCATATTTTATCCTGGGCTTGTCACCACAATCATTAATGCAGTTTGTTTTGTTCTAAGACTTGGATTATTTATCCATCTGTTCATATTGATATGTACTTGTTAAAATTAGAGAAAATTCTTCCTTTAAAAGCTTTTCATTTTAAAAGGATGCTATGCAGTTTTGGATTGCTCTTAGCACTCTCTAGTGTCCGTAAGTGAAACTAAAATAGAAACAAATCTCCTCGCTCTGCGTTCTTGTTCTAACACCTTAATCTAACAGCTGAAATGTCTCCTCAGCCTTCATTAGTGTCTACAGGAGCAGTTCATCACTAAATCAAACAACTCAGCTGTGTTTATAATTTAAAAATGCAGGAAACATGCTGTATTCCGACTCATGTCAGCTCCACTTTATGTCCAACGGGACTGGACTGGCACTCGGAAGTTGCAAGTGTGGTATTCTGGCCACAGGGGGTGACGAGTGTCTGGTTGACATTTCATTAAACCTGTAAAGGGTAATTTTAGTTCATACTGGCTCAAGAAAAGGATTTAAAAATATAAAAAATTTGCATAGTATGCCTTTAAGTGTCTCAGTTATTAGTATCAGCTTTTCCTGATTAACAAATAATGTTTTTTAGTAAATGTGAACTAATATAGATCTGATAAATAACATTTTAGAGGGATATAGGTAGGGATGGGTACCATATTTGGTACTTTTTAAGGCACCAACCGAATTCCGGGGTACCGACCAAGGACCGATTCACATGATATGAAACGGTGCCTTGTTTCGGTACCACCAACACCGAGTTCGGCACCTGACTTCCCAAGATAGACAACAGTTCAATTCAATTCAATTTTATTTATATAGCGCCAAATCACGGCAAGAGTCATCTCAAGGCACTTCACATAATAAACATTCCAATTCAGGTAAGTTCATTAAGCCAATCAGAAATAATGTTTCCTATATAAGGAACCCAGCAAATTGCATCAAGTCACTGACTAGTGTCAGTGACTTTACAGCAATCCTCATACTATGCAAGCATAAAGCGAGAGTGGAGAGGAAAACTCCCTTTTAACAGGAAGAAAGCTCCAGAGAATCCTGGCTCAGTATAAGCAGCCATCCTCCACGACTCACTGGGGATCGAGAAGACAGAGCAGGCAGACACACGCACACACACACACACACGCGCGGACACACACACACACACGCGCGGACACACACACATAAAGACAAATAATGTGTCTAAAGTTATATTGTGATGTCTTAGTAAATATTCTAGTTGGTGAAAGATAAACTTTATTATATTTATCCTAGTGGATCTATAATTAAACGGGTAAACTAGTAGTAGCACATCCAACGTCAAGGAAAGCAAAAAGTTATTATCAGGAGAGGAAGAATGTTTAAGTGGTAAGCAGCAGTGTGCTAGACGATGGCCCCCTCCATGAGGCCACCACAGCTCAGCAGAACATCGCTGTAGCTTCTTCTGGGGAGAAAAACACTTACAGAGAAAATAAAGTTAACAGCTGAAATTGCAGAAAATAGTACAGTTAAAGAGCAGATTGTAGAAGAAAGTAGTAGAGTGTGAGAAGTGGTCAGTGTATCCTCCAGCAGTCTAAGCCTATAGCAGCATAACTACAGAGATAACTCTGGATAATCTATCCTATTTAGATGGAGGCATGTTGGAGGCAGGGCAAGGGAGAGCCGTCTTTACCGACTGTACACTCCACCTCCCTGTACCCCCCCCCCCCCCCCCCCCCCCACACACACACACACACACACTTGTCCAGATTTAGGCTAACATCAGATTTTAACCATAGGCCCTATCAAATAAAAATGTTTTAAGCCTATTCTTAAAAGTAGACAAAGTGTCTGCCTCACGGACTAAAGCTGGGAGCTGGTTCCACAGGAGAGGAGCCTGATAACTAAAAGATCTGCCTCCCATCCTAAGTTTAGATATTCTTGGAACCACCAGTAGACCTGCAGTCTGAGAGCGAAGTGCTCGGTTAGGGACATATGGAACAATCAGATCACTGATGTATGATGGAGCTTGATTATTAAGAGCTTTATATGTGAGAAGAAGGATCTTAAAATCTATTCTGAATTTAACAGGTAGCCAATGTAGGGAAGCTAAGACAGGAAATATATGATCTCTCTTTTTATTTCTCATCAGAACTCTAGCTGCAGCATTTTGGACAAGCTGAAGACTTTTAACTACATTCTGTGGACTTCCTGAGTGTAATGAATTACAGTAATTCAGTCTTGATGTAATAAATGCATGAACTAGTTTTTCAGCATCACTCCTGGAAAGGATGCTTCTAATCTTAGCAATATTCCGAAGGTGGAAAAAGGAAATCCTACAAACTTGTGAAACCTGGGATTTGAATGACATGTCCTGGTCAAAGATAACACCAAGGTTCCTTGCTTTGTTCGCGGAGATTAATGTAATGCCATTAAAGTCAGGTGATTGACTAAGCAATTTCCTTTTCTGGATTTCTGGTCCAAAGATGAGAACTTCCGTCTTGTCTTGATTTAAAAGCAAAAAGTTTAGAGTCATCCAATTTTTTTATGTCCTCAAGACAAGCCTGTAATCTACCCAACCGATTAGGTTCATCAGGGTTAATGGATAAATATAACTGAGTATGGTCAGCATAACAGTGGAAATTTATCCCATGCTGTCTAATGATTTTACCAATTAGGAGCATATATATATAGTAAAAAGAATTGGTCCAAGCACAGAACCCTGTGGTACTCCGCAAGTAACCCTGGAGTACGAAGACGATTTGTCATGTACATTTACAAAAAAAAATCTGTCAGACAGGTAGGATTTAAACCAGCCTAACGCTGTTCCTTTGATCCCTACAACATGTTCAAGTCTTTCTAAAAGAACATTGTGATCAACTGTGTCAAAGGAAGCACTGAGATCTAACAAGACTAGAACAGACTCAACTCGCACTCTCAACATTTGTTGTAACGTGTTGCCATAGTTACAATCCTGCGCCAGGCGACGCAGCTCCGCTACGTATTCCATGACCGTTTCATCCGGCTTGCGGGAGCGAGAGTCAAATTTGTACCTTTGCACAATTTCACTGGGCTTCGGGTCAAAGTGATTTTTCATCAGCAGTACCAGCTCTTGAAAGGTCTTGTCTTTGGGTTTGGCCGGGCTGAGAAGGTTTCGCATCAAGCTGTACGTCGCTGCTCCGACGACACTTATTAAGATCGCTCTTTGTTTTTCTCCATCGTCGATCTCGTTAGCTGCGAAAAACTGCTCGAGTATTTCCGTATACTCATCCCAAGTCTGACTCTTTGGGTCGAACGCTACTAGCGTACCAATTGTAGCCATTTCTGCTTCGAGGTTACTGGCTTCTATTACCAGCCGACAACTTTTGCATTCTTTGAAAAGCTAGCCAAACCTGTAGCGGGCTTCGTCACTTTTTTTTTCTTCAGACCGGTCGAACCAAACTCCTTCCCCCTAAGCGTCCTCGTCGCCAAAAAGATGTTGCATCTTCAAAAAATAAAATAACTGAGTCTTACTCCGGAGTGTCGTTGAAACTTGTTTACTGAACCGTCTATTCAGAACATGTACAGAACATCAGCATCCATTTGTTACTTACTACTGCCGGACACACACTTCTTCTACTGTTCTTACAACATTATGTAACACAGAGCCTCTACTGCCTCTCCTGGCCTCACCATTGTAACAACACCTCTTCTATTTCTTGGAGATGAATAACAGGAACCTGATATGTAGGCATCTGTGAATAAGAACTGTTATGCGTACTCAGATATTTATATGAACAACTAATTCCTCACGATACCACAACAGCAAATTCACACCTTCCATTAGAGCAAGCCTCTGATTGGTTGGTAGAATCAGCCCACATGGGCTTAAGGCAAGGATGTGTGGAATCAACCGGGCCAGGCTGGGGCCGACTGGGGCTACCCGGCCCGGGCCGACCCGGTACAGATGGGAATGGCCCATTAGTCCCTTCTTTATTACGGGTCCCCGGAAGAACGAAAAAATTAATGCAAGTCAACGGGGCTAAAAGCGTTATTTTCTAATCCACTTTGCCTTACGCCCTGGATCACACATATTGTACTGCAATTTTAATGAAAAGTAATGATGGGTGTTTCGACCACGCCAGTCACGTACTTTGAGATTTATCAGCTTGTAAAAGTTCGTAATTAGCATGACTACAAACTAGAAATCGGCACGCCGCATATGTGACGTCACCACATAATCTCCTCTCCCCTAACGTAGCCACTACTTACCACATGACCAGATTGTTGGTGGTTCTTTCCTCCTGTGGGAAGTTTGCTGAACTTACAGCCATTTTCCCTCAGTTTTCTCCGTGTCTGGTTCGATGACGTCACTTTTGTGAAGCACATTTAGTCCTGTACTTATTTTCACACAAAACCTAAAATATAGTTCCCCCCATTCAAAAATAAGCACGTTCTTGGTATCAAAATGTGTCTTTAAAATTTGCGGACATCATATGTGAAATCCATGGAAAATAACAAGTGGAATTAGAAAATATTGTTTTTAGCCCCGTTGACTTGCATTCATTTTTTTTGTTCTTTCAGGGATCCATGATGCGGAAATGACTTAGGCTCAGGGGCGGATTTAGGACTGAAGAAGATCCGGGGCTTAACACACACGCGCGCGCACACACACGCGCGCGCACGCGCACACACACGCATGCGCGCACACGTGACACGCACTAGTCAACATCATATATATTTGTCTTGTACCACATAATGTTTAATCTGAAGCTACATATTCAGCATATTCAGGGCAGAGTATTGTTCCTGTTAGTGTTTAGTGTGAGATGATAGTGAATATTTCCTTTCTTTCTCCAACAACTTTACCTGATAGTAAGCTAACTTTAGGCAAACCAGCAGCACAACAAATATTTTCAAATAAGACTCACAAACCTGAGTCAACACCAGTCTCATCAGAGCTGGGGTTCTGTCGTTGTACTTTTGGTCTAAAAAAACGTCCTTATATCCATCTTCACTCATGCGTTTCAGACAGAGACTGCAGAAGCCAGCTGCTGAAGGGCTTCTCTTCAGTCTCAGGTAAACTGTATACTGACTAAGTAGCCTAGTGGTAGAGTGTCTGCCCAGAGATCGGGAGATCAGGGGTTCGACTCCTGGTCGGGTCATACCAAAGATTTTGAGAAAAATGGGACCCAATGCCTCCCTGCTTGACACTCAGCATTGGATTGGGGTTGGATTGGGGGATTAAACCACCAAATAGTTCCCGAGCGCGGCGTGTCTGCAACTCAGGGGATGGGTCAAAATCGGAGAATAAATTTCACCACACACCTGTGTGTGTGACGACTAAATGGGACTTTACAAACTACTGCCAGCTGCGCCCTCTCTGTGTGACTTTGGTACTGCATGTTACTTCCGCGATTTAGATCCGGGGCTTATCATGAAAGATCCGGGGCTTCAGCCCAAGTAGCCAAGAGCATCTGGCTGCAGACATCAGCTGGCGTCTTTGCCGTGACAGGAAATGACGTATCCGGAAAAAAGTGTCATTACCTTCGCCGGAAGTCATTGCCTTTGCCGGAAGTAGTTTTTTTTTTCTTGAATACGCTTTATTGACAAAGCACAAAAGTAGTTTGAATTTGTCAAAACCATACCGTGTCGTTTTTCTCTTCGATTTGTACATATTTAAGAGAAAAATTACACGGTGGGTCATTACCTTAACCAGAAGTCATTACTTTCACTGGAAGTAGTTTTTTAAAAAACAAAACTTACCGTAAAAAGCTTTTTATTTCGGATTTTTTTTTTCTCTTCAGATCTGGACTGGCAAACTTAAGTAACGTTGTAACCTGCGTTGCATGAAAATTGAATATTAAATCCCTTTGTTCTTCAGACAGGGAATTTTTATGACAATAGCACATACATACATACATACACACACATATATATATATATATATATGTATATATACACACACACATATGTATATATACACACACAATAAAAGGCTGTAAAGTGAATTAAAAAAACATATGGAAAAAATGAGAACACATTAAACTAAGACTTTTCAAAATGTGCAAACAAAATAGTACTGGCTAAATATTCAGTTTTATTGTTAAGCCCAAGATGAACTTTTGACCTACACCAATTGCTAAAGTACAGGACTCCCAGAAGCAGTGAAAAACATTTCAGCAACACTCCTCTCTCACCAGCAACAAAAATTAGTTATTAAATATCCATAACACTGTCCTATTGTGTATCACAGCAGCTCATTGCAACAGAATTTAACTACTACAGCTGATAACTATTTAGCTAGTTGGTATTTATTTTGAGTGAAAGACAATAAAACCAAAGAAACACTTAATTTCACAACCATTTTATTTTGGGTACAAATGAATTTGCTGAAGCATGGCTTTCTCAACTGCATATCGATTCATCCCCTCCCATTTTTCCAACACTTTTATTGTTACCTGAAAAACATGCAGGATTACTTCATCGTTGTCATCTTCCTCTGCTTATCCGGGTCCGGGTCGCGGGGGCAGCATCCCAACTAGGGAGCTCCAGACCGTCCTCTCCCCGGCCTTGTCCACCAGCTCCTCCGGCAGGACCCCAAGGCGTTCCCGGACCAGATTGGAGATGTAACCTCTCCAACGTGTCCTGGGTCGACCCGGGGGCCTCCTGCCGGCAGAACCTGCCCGAAACACCTCCCCGGGGAGGCGTCCAGGAGGCATCCTGACCAGATGCCCAAACCACCTCAACTAGCTCCTTTCGATCCAGAGAAGCAGCGGTTCTACTCCGAGTCCCTCCCGGATGTCCGAGCTCCTCACCCTATCTCTAAGGCTGAGCCCGGCCACCCTACGGAGGAAACTCATTTTAGCCGCTTGTATCCGCGATCTCGTTCTTTCGGTCATTACCCAAAGCTCATAACCATAGATGAGGATTGGGACGTAGATCGACCGGTAAATCGAGAGCCTGGCTTTCTGGCTCAGCTCCCTCTTCACCACGACAGATCGGCGTCCGCATCACTGCAGACGCCGAACCAATCCACCTGTCGATCTCCCGATCCCTCCTACCCTCACTCGTGAACAAGACCCTGAGATACTTAAACTTCTCCACTTGAGGTAGGACCTCTCCCCCGACCCGGAGTTGGCAAGCCACCCTTTTCCGGTCGAGAACCATGGATTTGGAAGTGCTGACCCTCATCCCAGCTGCTTCACACTCGGCCGCGAACCTACCCAGCAAGAGCTGAAGGTCAGAGCTGGGTGAAGCTAGGAGGACCACATCATCCGCAAAAAGCAGAGACGAGATTCTCAAGCCACCAAACTCTGTTAAGGATTACTTCATACACTGTCAAATGTTTTCGAAAAGTAACTTTTATACCAATCACTGCTGAAGACTGCGTTGTACCTCTGGAACAAGGACATCAAACACCAAGTCCAGAAACTGGAACACTCTCTTCTTTATTAGTTTATCTATTCCTGAGCATGAACAAATCCGCTCTGTCAGCTCGTCAACCTATAAAACACGTTAACATAAAAATGAACAAAACGTTCCTCTCAGCATTAGACAACGGACCCAGGTGGCCCACTGACCATGCATCCACATAAATAAATGTGATGCAGCTTATTGTAAGTCAGTATACATTTACCTGTGCATCAGCAAAGTGGAACATCAGTGGCTTTAGTCTTTGCTTTAATTTAAGCGAGACACCTGGATTGTGCCAGATACATGAGGCCAGACTTCACTCTACCACTGCAGAGATCCTTATACACAGTCTGAGTAGAGACAAGAGTTAAAAATAAGCAACATTACCACAGAAAACAAGGGATTGCATTATCCTATGTCCAATTTTAGAGTCTTAATTTATTATAATTAAACATTACCTTGATTTCACCATCTGAAATCACTGCCTGGGTTCCATTTTTCAAAGCCTCGATTGTCCTGGAATTTAGATAAAAATACATCTTATTAGCAAATGAAGAATACAAGCACATGTAAGGAGTTTTGTCAGTGTCACTTGAAGAAGTCCGATATTCATTTTAGATCTATATTTAAGGCCTCCAACTCCTGAATGATTTGCAGCTACATGTGCTTAAATCCGGTAATATTAATTAAACCAAACCCGATCAAAGCAGTCAGTCGACAAAAATATCTATTTTTTATAAGGTTAGGATTATTCTGAAACAGAATCAGAAGGAGGGCGGCATTAATTAGAGAAGCGGCTACTATTTCAAAGTTATTGTACCTGGTGCAGGACACCTGATTTGTGCAACCACAGTAGAATGACCCAGCACACCACACACAATAACTGAAAAATATTTAGAGATATTGAAAGCTAACCTTGTCCAGAAAATACATTTTATTTCTGGGTGCACAGGACCAGTTCCAGTGTGGGCCAGATGCTGAAAAATAAATTCATAAATCTGTCTTTTTGAAGTTTCACAAATCAGAGGAAGGTTTCACAAATCACAAACTATGTTTTATGCATTCCTACGAGCCCAGAATAATCTAAAACAGGTTTGAAGAGTGTATGTGTTGTAGGTTTTGAGCTAGAGCAGAATAAAAATGGTCAGAGTAGAGAAAAATTGGGTGTATTAGCCCTTTAGCCATTTCCCGAATCGGAAGCTAACTTTAGCATCTACGCTTTTTAATTAAAAAAGGGTATTAATAACGTTTCAGTTAAGTCATTATTAGAAATCGTGGTCTTTACATCATGTCTAAATTATATATAAAGTTAATATTATTACTTTAACTGTTTTAACAAACAGGGAGACCAGAAAAATCAAATAGCTAAGTTAAAGCTAAGCTACAATTGCTGATAGCTTTATTTATGTAGCTTTTGTGTTAGCTTGTGATCTCCCTGCATTCGTTTTAAGACTGCGTGTTAATATTGATACAATTAGCTATGAAACACGGTGCCCTTTGCAGTAATTCTCTGGTAAAGCTTTAAACGCTACAGTGCCTACATTTAAGAACTAAGAAAGGTTGCAACAATTAGTTAATTTCATCCTTATCTTTCTTTCTTTATCTATCATCCTTATCCTTACCTTTCCTCAATTGAAACCCGCCGAGTATGGTTGAAACAAAAACAACGTAGCGGCCGCCAAAAAAAGACCAACTTCCTGCCGAGGTCTTTCGCTCGTCGATTTTCCGGTAAAAGTAATGACACGCCATCTTGCTCTCGACACACCAGCTGACGTCTGCAGCCAGGTCCTACTCCAAGTAGCCGGGCCTAACGCCGCCCCTGCTTAGGCTCCTTATAGACATGAATACGTAGATGCCCCATTGGGCACTGGAGACCATACCAGCATCGCCTCCATATTGGAAGGGTTCCTCACTCTCCAAACCCAACTGGAGTCAACAGTTTTTGTACTGCCTATGGTTGCAGAAGCAGCATACAGATCATGTGGGATTACTATTGATTTTTCTAGCCTGTTGGGATTTAATATTTTAATTTATTTTATTTTATTATATTTATATTTTAACTATCATGCCAGTAACAAAATGTTTGATTTTGTGAAAAAAACATAATAAAATGTGTTTTTTAGTTGGGTAAGCACCATCCTCGGTAGAATTAAATGCACTGGAGGCGAATAACAATAAAACAGTAAAACAATAAAAAAGTAAAAGAGTCTAATTTCTCAATCATGTTGGAAGAAAGGTTACATTGAAACAAATGAAATTCTCAGACGGCCGGGGGTTGTTAGTTTTTCTCCTTTCAAAGTGGCCAAAGATGGACGTAGTCTTTGTTTACAATCTGAAAGCCTGCGGGGTAGCAGAGTCTGTGTCGCGCTAAAGCTGCAGTGTTGGCATTTGTAATGCTACGCTGGCTGGAAAACGTAAAGGACCTAAGCCTGTTAACAGGAGTGACTCAGAAGTAATTTCTTGTACCCCTAAGAAGCCACAGCATCTTTTTTACTCTAATATTGGATAAAGAAGGCTGGAGGCTAACATTGCGCTAACAATGCTAACGGTGAATTAGAAACAAATAGTCCACTCTAAAAAATTGCAAGCTACATTTTTGATTACCAACAGCTCGATATTACAGTGAAATATATTTACTTATTATGAACTTACTGTGTATGACTCGTTCACTCGTCATCTAGAATCTTCTACTTGTTCCACCTTTTCCCCACGATCCACTGCTTTCCCTCTTTCCTATCATTTTCTCTCTCTCTTTCCTTACATAATTTTTAATCACATATTTTTTCTCATTTTAAACATATTTTTCATTGTTTTTTTAAATCAGTTTATACTTTTTTCTTTGTTTTTGTGAAACGCCTCGTGATGTTTATCTGGAGAGGTGCTATATAAAAGATCGTTTTCTTTCTTTCCTCTGGTGTGGGTCTGTAACTAGCAACAGCCATGAAACTCGTGGAATGGAAGTGACAGAGTGACCAGCGAGTTTTGAAAATGGGCTGCTGAAACCAAATTTGACCACAGGATGTCAGTCTCATTAAATTCTAACACAATGGACCTTCAAGCAGATGAGACTTGTAAGAAGTGTGATAGAAGTCAAGAGACGGCAGTAGTGCAACTTTGGTGGACACAAGCTGCCATTAAACATCAACGAAGAAGCATTGGTGCGTATACAGCCCAAAGGAAGTGGCTTCACAGAATTTGTTTGTGGAAAAAAGGAACATCTAAAGTCCCAGACAGTAGGTAAGATAAACCCTTATATCACATGTTTGTGGACATTTCTGTTGCTGCTGTGGAGCTTTTTGATGTGTGATGTCACTGAGCTGACTAATTGGCAGCGCGTGGCCACAGTGTTTGGTACAGAAATTATGTTATTTGATGGGGAAAGTATTTCTTGCGGCATTAATGCTGGTTAAATGTGCATTTGTCCCACCCTGTTTGGTGATTTGGGTAACATATAGGTTGTTTATTGTTTTCACTCTGGTTCAGATTGTGTTTCAAGCCGTTGTTTGATTAAGTATCTAGATTTGATGTTTGCCTCTCAGTTTGACCTTAAAGAGGATGATTTAGCTTGTGGTGTTGTGATTTATAGTACATTATCATTTATTTCATGGTTGAGCTGATGGACAATGAAAAGCGTTTTGGGTATTTTAGATTCTGCTGTGGGGTTTCTGCTAGTAAAGCTTTGGTTATTCTGCTTTGGGCTATTTGGCAATTACTTTGGTTTAGGGTACTAACCACTTGGGGAAAGTACTTTAACCCTCCCACTGTCTTTATGGGTGACCCCATGAGGAAAGTTGACCATTGAGCAGGATTGATGGTTTATCCCTTGAGGTCCATGAGGCGGGGTGAGGTGGTGCTCACTCCTCACCCCTGCCACAAAGGCCCAAGGGATAAACCATCAACCCTGCTACATGGTCAACTTTCCTCGCGGGGTCACACCCATTAGGACAGTGGGAGGGTTGAGTAACTTGGAGCTGTGTCAAACTGCTTGGAGGTTACCCAACATTGCCCAATGTGGTTTACAGGCAAATCTCAGTCTTTTGACCATTTTCAGTACACATGAATGCAAATATGCAGCGCACCACTCATTACAAGAGTGCAGAAGACTGAAGGTATATGATTGAAGAAGAAAAGCATAGTGTACTTTGTGGAGTACTTTTTCATGGTGCATAATTCAATGTCTGACACATAGTCTATTTTATTCGCTTTATTTTTCTACAACATTTCTTTAGTGTTTCCATGATGGTGATTTGGAGCCGAGCACTTCCCCCTAACCTTTACTCTAAGTTTGCAGCGATCCATCTGTAGCCCAGCCAGTTACGAGACACCCGTCCAGCAGAAATGAAGATTTCAACACCGCATTTGTCTTTTCTGTCGTTTGTCATTTACAGCGTCATCATGCTGAGAAGCATGCTGTGGAAAAGCCAAACAGTTATGAGAATATTTCCATAGTTTATGTGATTTGTTGAAAAGTCATAAATGTCTCAAAGTTCACATTCATAAGCTTCATATGACCAAAAAGCTGAAGTTGATGCCTTAAAAGCTGGATAATGATACAGTTTAAATTAAAAAAATCATGAAGGCTTGTGTCCTTTGACTCTAACGACGTCTCTCTTTTCTCTTATGGCTCTGGTCTTATGTCACTCTATTGTTCCTTTTCTCATATACATGTAAGAAGAGTCAGGTATTTATTTTTGTGTTAAGCCTGCCTGACATTTACAATTACCACTGTGTTTGATTGCAGCCGGGGTCTGCTTTAATAGCACTGCTGACTGTCAAACTTTGTTTAGGTCGTCTCAGATCTCTGCCGTCCTTTGATGGGGACCTTATGGTGTGTGTGTGTGTGTGTGTGTGTGTGTGTGTGTGTGTGTGTGTGTGTGTGTGTGTGTGTGTGTGTGTGTGTGTGTGTGTGTGTGTGTGTTTAGGAGGGGAGATGAAAATGTGCTGAAAGCATACGCACATTTTTCTTTTGTCATTTTAAGGTTTGAAGTGAATGTGAGGAAGGTCTGGATTGCACATGAGTTGATCTGGTGAGCTGATTTCTGTTGTCTACATGTGCACCTGTATTTATATAGGACAACAACTGGACCCGTCCAACACAGGAAGGAGATCATTTCTCCTCTCGCTCTGTGATATGGACTTCCTATCCAGTTACAGAACTCCAAACAGATCAGGGAAGTGACTGCCGTAATGCACTAATGACATAAACAGTTAGAAGGGACAGACTGGTGAGACAGTTGACTGTCAGACAAGTTGGTATTGATCTGGTAAGACGACCCGTGGTTCAAATGGAAGCATTATGTTAATACATCATTATAGCAGCCCACTGGAGAACCGCTCCAAACATTTTAGAGGCAAAAAAAGCTTTTTGGCTTTATTGATCTCATGCTTAACTACCTTTTTTCCTTATTCATGATATGTCTAATATGTAGTGCCGTCAATTTTAAAGGCTCTTGAATTTGTGTTTTCATTTGGCAATAGAATTCTGCAAATAAGGAAGTCTGATTATTTTAAAGATCATAACAAAAATCATATTTTAAGCAGGAATCTCAAAAGTAAATGTAATACCTTTTCAAGACTTTATAAGAACTTCTAAAATAAAATATAAATATAAATTATTTTCATACTTGCAAACTCGGAGGGTGTGAAAACAACAAAACATTTTGCCAAAAAGCAACAAGTTTGCAATCTATTTTTAAATTCACATCAGTACTAAAAAAAATTAAATCTTTACCAGGGCTGGACAATGTGACCTAAAATCAATATCACGATATATTGAGGATTTCACCTCGATAACGATAAATGGACGGTAACTACAAGTATGCACAGAGACAAAAGTTGTCCACTAGATGGGGCTGCCACATGTATTATGTTGAGTCACATTTTTACGAAACAAGGTGATACAGCTTCTTAAAGGGACATGAACGTTGCCAACCTACACATCTTTTCTTTTTTATTATCAAATTTATTGACATGGGGAAAATTCTCTAAGAGTCAGACATTTCGATAACAATAAATTTTCGATTTATCGCCCAGCCCTTTTCTTTACTAAATCCCTTTAAAATGTTTTGATACTTTTTAAGGGTCTCAATTTTCCTTAAATTATTATTGTTTTTTACTTTTCAAGACCCGCAGAAGCGCTCGGATCAGAAAAGCCGGTCAGATCTACGTTGCACTGAAAATCTGAATAGACTTTTGGCTCATGATGGTGAAGGCTGTTGTTGTTTTAGCGTCCAGGAAACAGCAGAGAACGTCTCAGCTAGTAGAAGCTAACCGTTAGCATAAGCAACTCCAAAGCATTGCTGGACTCCTTCAGGCTTGTGTTATTTGTGGAGATAAAACATCAACGTTGCAGAGCAAACAGAAGTAGAAGAAGAGTTGCGTTGCTGTTAGCCAATCAGAGACAAGATGTCCGAATATCATGAATATTCATGAGTAACACTCCAAATCCTGCTATAACTTCTACTTCCTAAACAGGAGCACTAGAGCTTTTTTCCACAGTCATTCATACTGGAGACTACAGCAGATGTGTAAAAAGAAAGAATGAGAGCTTTGATATAATCTGAAGATCAAAAGAGCTAATTTCTGATTAAGAAAGCTCAGATTTCAGTTGAAGCTGAAGCTCAGACACAAACACACACATTCAGGGTATCTTGTCATCTTTCCCATATAACTGAGTTATGCTTATCAAATCCCTTGTACTAATGTGATGGTCTAGCACTGCTGGATTCTTTCAATAGAAAATATGAAAAGTCTTCATCAAAATCCAATCTGATAAAGTCCTCAAACTCCACTCTTTCATCTGAAATGGTAGGTGGCAACTTCAGGAGGAGAGTTTTATTAGCATTCCAATGTTTCATTGTTAAATTCTGGTTCTCAGCAGTGATCTAAAAGTAGAGTCTTTACAAATGAGGACGACTTCCCGCTAATTCACGATTCTCTGCTTTAATCGATAAAATCCAACAGGACGTGTATTATATTTGTAAAATAATCAACATGGAGGCTCTGCATTGGTCCACAGATTACTGGCAGAGGGGGGTGAACATGGACACCTTATGAAGTCAGCGTGCCACTCTTCACAGTACAACTGGAAAGAATCTAAACATGACCTGTCCCAGGAAATTGGACCTGGGTTTGTATTTGAACTTCACATATTTCAGTGCATTTCACTCATTTTACATCTGTGGTGCTTGAAAATCTCAGCTGACAGCCTGGATGCATATCTGGCTGAGATCAGAAACCAGTCATCACAGCCCAGACCATCTGTTTACACCAAGACGAGCTGCGGAGCTCTTACTCAGAATCACTCAGAGCTGCCAGAGAATGCAGCGAAGTCCAGATATAAAAAGAACAGCACCGTGGAACAACGCGGTGAGTGGCGTCAAAACTTCAGCTTAATTCAAACGAAGACAAAAACTGAAAAGGCTTTTTTACAAAAATTCAGCTCCAATGTAAATTTGCATGGTTTTAAGTGCAGCTACCCCATTTAAAAGTTAAACGAGAATCTAAAGCATTAAAGATGAAGTTCACTCATGTTTTTCAACACATCTGCGGTGGTCTCTAGTGTAAACGAAGGCATTCTCTGTGGGGGGGAAAGCTCTGGCGATCCTGTTTCAAGATCTACAGGTTAGCCAGAGGAGTGGTGAGCAGAAGACTGCAGGATTTGGGTCTCATGTGGTTATCTCTCCTCCGATTGGCTAACAGCATTGTGACTCTACCAAGGACTCTGTTTGCCCTGCAATGTTGATGTTTTATCTCCACAAATGAAACATGTCTGGACGAGTTCTGCTGTGTGGCGGAGATGCTAATGCTAATGGTTAGCTTCAACTAGCTAGGCATTCTCTGCTGTTTCCTGGATACTGAACCAACAACAGCCCTTCCCGTCATGAGTCAAGATTGCTCACATGAATGCTAATTTCCAGTGTGGCGTAGATCTGTCAGACTTTCCAAACCCAAGCACTTCCCCGTCTATTTTCTATCGGTGGCTAATGCAGGAAATAGGAGTATAAGACTATTTACTTTTTCCACCTCAGAGTGGCGAGTCATGTAAGAAAAACACACACAAAAAATAAGGCTTCTTAGTGAAGTTGGCCTTTACTTAAGTTAGTTTCCAGTGCCTGATTTGTGCTGATGAAGACATCTTACTATAAAATCTCATGACAAACACATTTCCAGTTGGTCAGCCAGCAATAACAGACATTACCAAGCAACTGTCTCACTCTCCTGCAGTACTACTCCCACACATCGAGAAGATCCCTCCTTGGTGTAATTGCCTGTAAAAGCCATTATCATCTGGGTCCATGCTAATCACATTTTGAGGGTGGGCCCCGCAGTAATTGCTGGACTTTCAGTCAATGTGTGCAGATAGAAATGAAATTTTGGCAGTGGCATTGCTGCAGCTGCTTCCTCTTTCTAGGCTAACCCCCTAAAACCACGACAAATTGCTTTTCATTCTGCCCTGTGGTGGACAATGAAGCAGAGTTAGGTTTTTTAGATGACTCTAAGTTTAATTCTTAGTACCTTACCTTGAAAGTTGGTTCTTCAATCTTCGTGACGACAGATTGACTGACTCAATGCAGCTCTGTGGCCGTGGAAAGACAGAGGGGGAATGGTAGGATGAAGAGGAGAGAAATGAGTAGGGTGAAGGCTTTTGTGTGGAATGTGTGTAGAAACAGCTGAGTTAGACCAGCTTTGACTTTGGAAATGCAGACTTATAAGTCAGAAGAGCTGCACCTCAGCTCAATGATCTACCAACGTGTACCGTTAAAATGTGTGTGGCTGCGTTTGTGTGTAAAAGGTTTAAAATAAAGCTCTGAACATATTTTATTTATGTTTAACTTATACTATACCTAGGGATGGGATCTTTCACATTTGAACCAATTCCCTGTACCTAGGAATCGATACCGATACTTAACTGTACCAATTTTCAATACTTTTGAGTGTTTAATAATGAATAAAATCTTTTTTTATCTAAACATTTTTTCTCATTACATATAATAATATTTAATAAATATATCATGATAATTAACATACAAACTGTATTTCCTCATTGCAGTGTTGGACAAAATTCTTCAATATGAGAACTTTTAACCACTACGAGCTACAACTAAATGATACAAAAATTAAAACCCGGCTCCATAGACTCCTATTCCTCTTCTATGCCTTTTGGAATGACTATGACGAGAACAAGTATTATAAACTAAAAATGAAGATGAAACAAACTTTGATACCTAGCAACAGTACTCAAACTAAAACCCAGCACCATGAGCGAACGCACCATTAGCTGATCACAACTGAAGCTAAAGTATCAAGCTAATGTTATCTTAAATTGTTTAATTACCCGCTAGAGCAAACTAAGATGATGAAAACTCATTTAGAACGTTGTCAATGTTGCCGTCATTACCCAGTCACCCGTCGCATTTAGTGAAGTAGACCCAAACTTTAGAGCACAGACTTTCTACCATACTGCTGGCCTGCAGCAACAGACAACATGATGCTCATGCGCTGTTGTCGGTAAGGCGTTTCCTGTTTCCTGTTTTCAGTGTTGCACTACGTGTCGCTGTTTGGTGTTTGGGGCTCGCTAAAGCTGATTTAATTTCTCTGTACTAGGATATCTCTGAGTTATTGTAGCACAAAAGCACGCTAAAACACACATTTTCTGTTGCTCCACCTAGCTTTTAGGGAACCATTTGAGTTCGCACACAGTTTATTTGGTATTGAACAGTTTGCTCGTCCAGTTAGCTTAGCCTCAGCACGGCTATGGCTACTTATGTCTCTGCTTCTCCATCTCCTATCTCTTGCTCTCTGTGTCAGATGTTTAGTTACTCCTCTGCCTCCTTTAGTGATAATGGTACGTGTAATAAATGTAGCATTTTTGTAGCTTTGGAGGCGAGGGTGTCGGAATTGGAGTCCCGGCTCTGCGCTGTTGAAAAACCCGTAAACAGCTGTAGCTACTTAGCTAGCGCGGGGCTAACTAGCTCAGAACCACCCCGTAGCTGTCCTCCAGCAGAACCCGAGCAGCCGGGACCTCAGGCCGGCTGAATGACGGTACGCAGGAAGAAAAGAACCCAGCCCGTGGGCCCCCACCAACCGGTCCACGTTTCTAATAGATTTTCCCCGCTCAGTGACACACCCACTGACAAGCCAACTCTATCATTGGCAGCTCCATAGTCAGAAACGTGGCATTAGAGGCTCCAGCAACCATAGTTAAATGTTTACCTGGGGCCAGAGCGGGCGACATTAAATCTTATCTGAAACTGCTGGCTAAGGATAAGCGTAAATACAGTAAGATTGTTATTCACGCTGGCGGTAACGACACCCGGTTACGCCAATCGGAGGTCACTAAAATTAATGTTGCTTTGGTGTGTAAGTTTTCCAAAACAATGTCGGACTCCGTAATTTTCTCTGGCCCCCTGCCTGATCGGACCAGTGACGACATGTTTAGCTGCATGCTGTCCTTCAACCACTGGCTGTCTAGGTGGTGTCCTGAAAACAACGTGGGCTACATTGATAATTGGAAAACTTTTTGGGGAAAACCTGGTCTGATGCGGAGAGACGGCATCCATCCCTCTTTGGATGGTGCAGCTCTTCTTTCTAGGAACATGGCCAGTTTTATTAGTCCTCCATGACAACCCAGGGTCCAGACCAGGAAGCAGAGTCGTAGTTTAACCCACCCCTCTGCAGCTTCTGTACTGTTACCCACCCACTACCCCATAGAGACAGTGTCCTGCCCACGGCCAAAATCACACAGATTAAATATCAGGCTTAATAAAGCAAATCATGGAAATCTCATAAATATTAGAACAAATTCAACTGAGCAGAAAACTAGAAAAATTAAATGTGGGTTGTTGAACATTAGATCCATTTTTTCTAAGACTTTGTTAGTTAATGAGTTGATTTGTGATAATCAGATCTCTTTGCTCTCTCTCACAGAATCCTGGCTGCAGCAAGAGGACTATGTTAGCTTAAATGAGTCGACTCCTTCAAATTATTTAAATCAGCATATTGCTCAAAGTACAGGGTGAGGAGGAGGAGTAGCAACCATTTTTCATTCGGACTTATTAATCAGTCCCTTACAGATTAATAGTTACAGTTCGTTTGAACATCTTATTCTTAGTTTTCCTAATCCAGATTGCAAAACTGTAAAACCACTCTTGTTTGTAGTTTTATATCATCCACCAGGCCCTTACTCAGAGTTTTTGGATCAGATCTCTGATTTTTTATCTGATTTGGTGCTAAATACTGATAAGGTCATTGTAGTGGGGGATTTTAATATTCATGTGGACATTGAAAATGATAGCCTCAATGTAGCCTTTAGTAATATCTTAGACTCAATTGGTTTTACTCAAAGAATACATAGCTCCACCCACTCCTGCCATCATACATTGGACCTTGTGCTGACTTATGGCATTGAGTGTGAGGAAATAACAATCTTTCCACATAATCCGGTCCTCTCGGACCACTTTCTGATAACCTTTGAATTTTTTATAACTGAGTTCTCGAGACATGAAAGTAAATTTCACTATAGTCGGTCTCTATCTGACAACGCTGTTGCATCTTTTAAATTAACTGTTCCATCTTTACTGTCCTCAGCATCTCAGAGGAACGTAGCAGAGGGCAATATTTTCAGTTCTAGCCCCTCACAAATTGATGCCTTAGTTCATCATGTTAATTCCTCTTCACGTGTGGCATTAGATGATGTTGCCCCTTTAAAAAAGAAGGTAATTAGGGACAGGAAGTTGGCTCCCTGGTTTAATTCTCATTTACAAGCCTTAAAACAAAACTCTAGGAAATTGGAGAGAACATGGCGCTCTACGCACCATGAAGAGGCATACCTATCCTGGAAAAATAGTCTTGTGCTTTATAAAAATAAGCTTCGACAAACTAGAACTGCTTCTTTTTCAGCATTAATTGAGGAGAATAAGAATAATCCTAAATTTCTTTTCAGTACAGTTGCTAAACTTACACAGAATAATAGCTCTGAGCCGTCTATTCCCTTAGCCCTCAGCAGCAATGACTTTATGGGATTTTTTATAAGTAAAATTAATTCTATTAGAAACAAAATCTTTAGCATCCTCCCTAATGCGATTTCTTCTTCCTCAATGTTGAGAGTGCGGAATTAAAGATGACCGAATTCAGAGACGTCTCTTGTCAGAAGTAGATCTTACATTTGACAAGGCCCTGTCAATTGCAGTAGCCATGGAGACTGCAAATAAAAATGCACAGGATCTGCAAACCTCAGGGGCGACAGCAAAATGTTTTAACCTCAGCAAAGTACAACAGGAGAGTCGTACCTTTACAGGAGAACGCAAGGAGTGTTATCGTTGCACAGGAACTAAGCACACAGCGGCAGACTGTAAGTACAAACAAGAAAAATGCCATGCTTGTGGTAAAGTGGGACACATAGCCAGAGCTTGTAGAAGCAAGACAAAACTGAACCAGAAAAAGTATGCATCGACATATGTAAAGAAAGACAGAAAGCAGAGTTCACACTACAGTACTCACAAAGTGGGCGAGGAAAAAGATAACGGCCAAACTGACAGCTCTGAGGATGAGTCGTTCACGATGAACTGTGTTAAGTGCAGTCAAGAGCACAAAAGAAAAGTGTACAAGTTAGGGCGTGGCAGTGTGGTACACTTGAGGAAAGTAGACCCCTACACTGTAGATATGCAAATTGATGGAAAAAGGGTGAACTTTGAAATAGACACCGAGTGTTGCCTAACCGTCATGAACGAAGCAACATTCAGAGAAACGGGAAAAAACACTAAGCCCCTTAGCCTGCAGCCCATCAAAATCAAGCTGGAAACTTATACAGGGGATCCTGTTAAGGTAATTGGTGCAACACGAGTCAGTGTAAATTACAAGCAGCAGAAAAAACATCTGCCTCTGGTGGTGGTCGGAGGCGACGGCCCCAACTTGCTAGGTCGCGCTTGGCTTGAGGAAATTAAATTGGACTGGAATGAAGTAAAAAACAGTCGTAACCACAGAAAGCTGCACAGAGTCCAAACAATGGAAAAAACACTTCAGCAGGTGTTAAATGAACATGAGGCTGTATTCAAAGAGGAGCTGGGCACCCTGAAAGGCATGAAAGCTGTGATTCATGTGAAAGGTGATGCCACTCCACGTTTTTTCCGTCCACGTTCTGTTCCCTATGCTATGCGAGCAAAAGTCAACGAGGAAATAGATCGACTTTTGAAAGAAGGCATCATCTCGCCAGTTAAATATGCTGAATGGGCGGCACCAGTAGTGCCAATTCTGAAGCCCACGGGGAAAATAAGACTGTGTGGAGATTACAAGCTTACTGTAAATACAGTGGCTTCCCTGGAGCAGTATCCCCTACCCAGAATGGAGGACTTGTTTGCCACACTGTCCGGGGGTAAGCAGTTCTCAAAATTAGACATGAGCCACGCTTACCAGCAAATCCTCTTGGATGACGAATCAAAAAAGTACGTGACAGTAAACACACCTAGGGGGCTGTTCACATATAACAGATTGCCTTTTGGAGTGGCCTCTGCTCCAGCAATATTCCAGAGGACCATGGAAAGTCTCTTGAAGGGGATACCTCAGGTAGCTGTGTATTTAGATGACATCTTAGTGACTGGAGTGGATGAGAAAAGCCATCTAAAAAATCTCGATGAGGTGTTGACCCGGTTGGAGGAGGCTGGGTTGAGGTTAAAGAGGTGCAAGTGTGTTTTCATGCAAGAGGAAGTGGAGTACTTGGGGCACATAGTGGATGCTCAGGGGCTCCACCCAGTGGAAGAGAAAGTTAAAGCCATCAGGGATGCACCTACCCCCACAAATGTCACTGAACTGAAAGCATACTTAGGGTTGCTAAATTACTATAACAAGTTCCTTCCAAACCTGGCAACCCTACTGGCACCCTTACATGAACTTTTGAGACACGAGGTACGGTGGACATGGCAAAAGAGACAAGATGAAGCCTTTCAGAAATCCAAGAACCTGTTGAACTCAGCAGAGGTGTTAGTTCATTATTCTGCTGACCGGGAGTTGGTTCTCTCCTGTGATGCATCCCCATACGGCGTAGGTGCCGTATTGTCACATAAGATGGAGGATGGAAGTGAGAGACCTTTGGGGTTCATGTCACGCACACTCTCTCCTGCTGAAAGGAAGTATTCTCAGCTGGACAAAGAAGGCTTAGCGGTGATATTTGGCATCAAGAAATTTCACAAATATTTGTATGGCCGAGTTTTCACGATTTACACAGATCATAAGCCTCTAATCTCACTGTTCAATGAAAAGAAGCCTATACCTCAGATGGGCTCACCAAGAGTACAACGATGGGCCGTGACATTGAGTGCTTACGAGTACAACATCAAGTACAAGCCAGGTAAACACCATGAAAACGCGGATGCGCTCAGCCGGTTGCCGGTACCAGACTCAACATCTGAGCAAGAAATGGCTGAGCAGGTTTTAATGATGGATGTACTGGATGACACTTTGGTGGACACTGCACAGATCAAACGATGGACAGCGAAGGATGTAGTGTTGTCGCAAGTACACGAGTACACCTTAAAGGGTTGGCCAGTTCAGACCGATGCCGGTTTAAAACCGTATCGACAGAGGAAGCTGGAACTGAGTGTGAGGGATGGTTGCGTGCTCTGGGGAGCCAGAGTAATTATTCCCACCAAAGGCAGAGACAAAATATTGAAACTCCTGCACCAGACTCATACAGGTATGTCGAAGATGAAAGGCTTGGCTAGGTCTTATGTATGGTGGCCAGGGATGGATGAGAGCATTGAAAGAGAAGTGCAGGCATGTGAAGAGTGTCAGAAACACCATAAGTCACCACCGACCGCACCATTGCACCCGTGGGAGTGGCCGGAGTCCCCATGGTCCAGAATCCATGTGGACTATGCAGGGCCTTTCCTCGGGGAGATGTTTCTAATCATTGTGGATGCTCATTCCAAGTGGATGGACGTGTACCCTGTGAAATCCTCGACATCGCAGGTGACTGTAGAGAAGCTGCGCCAGAGTTTCAGTGTGTTTGGGCTACCTAAAATGTTAGTTTCAGACAACGGAACATGTTTCACCAGTGCTGAATTTGAGTCATTCATGAAACAGAATGGAATTGACCATGTGAGATCTGCTCCTTTCCACCCCTCTTCAAATGGGCTGGCTGAGAGGGCAGTACAGACCTTTAAGGAGGGGATGAAGAAAGTCAAAGGTGATACCTTGCAAACCAGACTGTCTCGATTTCTGTTCAGTTATCGCATCACGCCGCACGCCACTACTGGTTTATCACCAGCAGAGTTGATGATGTCACGGAGACTCAGATCAGTTTTGGACCTGCTCATGCCTGATGTAAAAAATAAAGTGCAGCACAAACAATTGAAACAGAAAGAAAATCATGACACCAAGAAAAGATTGAGGAGTTTCACACCAGGAGACCAGGTCTTCATCAGAAACTACTCCTATGGCCCGAAGTGGATTCCTGCAGTCATTGTGAGAGCATCGGGTCCAGTGTCTTACATTGTTACCATTGGATCAGGTCAAACTATGAAGCGGCACGTGGATCAGGTGAGAGCAAGAGTGGCCCAGTACAGTGACACTGTGCCCAGTACAGTGGACAGGGAGGTGGAGCCATTGCAGGACCAAGAAGCAGTGCCTGAGTGCTTTTGGCCAGCCGGGACACCGCCACAACCTACGGCATCGGAGTTGCCTGATGCTCCGGAGACTCCGGCTCCTGGAGACTCCTCCGTGTCACCCGTGTTGCGACGTTCTCAGCGAGAGAGACGTCCACCAGAGACTTTAAAGGACTTTGTTGGATAGTGTGAGATCTTCCAGGAATAGAGCAACACAGTGTTCTGATATAAGTGAATATATGTTAGGTTGGATGGTTACCATGATTACGTGTTGCTTGTTTGTTAAGCATTCTTTAGATAAATCATTATTTTGTAGATCACGGTGGAGTTGGACTTAAAGGGGGAGGAGATGTGGTATCGTGAGGAATTAGTTGTTCATATAAATATCTGAGTACGCATAATAGTTCTTATTCACAGATGCCTACATATCAGGTTCCCGTTATTCATCTCCAAGAAATAGAAGAGGTGTTGTTACAATGGTGAGGCCAGGAGAGGCAGTAGAGGCTCTGTGTTACATAATGTTGTAAGAACAGTAGAAGAAGTGTGTGTCCAGCAGTAGTAAGTAACAAATGGATGCTGATGTTCTGTACATGTTCTGAATAGACGGTTCAGTAAACAAGTTTCAACGACACTCCGGAGTAAGGCTCAGTTATTTTATTTTTTGAAGATGCAACAGCTGTCAGCAGTGGGTGTGTTGGCCCTGGTCGGCCTGAAGCAGACCCCCTCGAGATGAGGGCTGAGAATGAGCCTTGGTTGGCCCGGAACAATACCAGGCCACCCAGATATGTAAACAACCTACGCTACCCGGCCCGGGCCGACCCGGTACAGATGGGAATGGCCCATTAGGCTCCCAATAGGGAACTTAAGTCACGCCCATCTACTTGTGGACCATGGGTCCCCGGAAGAACAAAACAATGAATGCAAGTCAACAGGGCTAAAAATGCTATTTTCTAATTCCGCTTGTTATTTGCCATGGATTTCACATATGATGCCTATGCATTTTAAAGGTGCATTTTAATGCCAAGAACGCGCTTATTTTCAAACGGGGTGAAACATTATTTCAGGTTTTTTGTGGTTTTGTGCAAAGCCAGTTTGAAAATAGCTTGTTTAGTCTTGTAGACTTGCATTAATTTTTTGTTTTTTTTGGGGACCCATGAGCGTACCGGAAAGGGAAAAGACTTAAGCTCCCTCTCGTTCGGCACACCAATACAGTGCTGTCCTTCACATTTATAGTTCCAGGACCACATGGTTGCATAATGGTTCCTCCATGAAGGTTCCTACATCCAAGCTTAACTTAACAATCATTTATGATTGAACACAGCACCTTAATTAACAGACTTGCTGACTCGGTGGGGATCTCTGGAACTGTTCTAGACTGGTTTAGATCGTACCTTTCTAACAGAAGTTACAGTGTCTGTATAAACCAAATCACATCAGATTCTACTGATCTGTTCTGTGGGGTACCCCAAGGCCCTGTTTTGGGTCCACTGTTGTTTCTGCTGTACATACACCCTCTTGGACAGGTACTTGATTCTTTTCATAATGTGCAGATGATATATGCAGATGATATTCAGCTGTACTGCTCCTTTAAGGATTCTGAGTTCAATAAACTGTCTGAATTCCTAGAGTGTCTATCAGCGATCACCAGCTGGCTAGAAGATAGTTTCCTTCCGTTAAACTCTGAAAAGACTGAATGTCTGATCATTTCTCCTGAGAGCATGGTTCCCCTGATTAGTCTAAAACTTGGTCATTTATCCTCTGCTGTCAAGACAAACTTAAGAAACAGAAGAGCACACATCCCTCCTATTCTGGAGCCTCTGCACTGGTTACCCGTTAACTTTAGAGTTCATTTTAGAATCCTGATTATAACTTTCAATGTTCTACATGGTCAAGCTCCTCCCTATATTACTGAACTGTTAAAGCCTTATGCTCCAACCCGAGCCCTCAGGTCCACCCACCAGAACCTTCTAGAAGTTCCAAAGACCAGATACAAAAGTCGAGGAGATCGCTCCTTCCAGACTGTTGCACCCCGACTCTGGAATAATCTGCCTTTATCCTTACGTAGCATTGACAGTCAGGACACTTTTAAAAAACAGCTAAAGACCTTTTTATTTAAAGCAGCTTTTAACTAAACCTTTTTTTTTTTCTTATTCTTAACTCAAATTTTTAATCTTTCATCTGTTTATGAAAAATTATAATGTTATGACTTCATTTTTTCGGATGTTAATCTATTTATGATTTAATGACTTTGTTTTATTTTGATCTATGTGAAGCACTTTGTGATTCTATGTCTGTGATAAGTGTTTTATAAATAAAATTTACTTATTTACTTACTTACTTATGCAAATCTCAAAGGTCATTCTCCAACATGCCTCCATCTAAATAGGATAGATTATCCAGAGTTATCTCTGTAGTTATGCTGCTATAGGCTTAGACTGCTGGAGGATACACTGATCACTTTTCACACTCTACTGCTTTCTTCTACTATCTGCTCTTTAACTGTATTATTTCCTGCAATTTCAGCTATTAACTTTATTTTCTCTCTGTTTTTCTCCCCAGAAGAAGCTACAATGACGTTCTGCTGAGCTGTGGTGGCCTCATGGAGGGGGCCATCGTCTAGCACACTGCTGCTAACCACTAAAACATTCTCCCTCTCCTGATAATAACTTTTTGCTTTCCTTGACGTTGGATGTGCTACTACTAGTTTATCCATTTAATTAGCAGCAGTAGCTCAACAGGTTGTCCAGTAATCGGAAGGTTGCCGGTTCAATCCTGGCTCCGGACAGAGAATTCTGCTGTTGTGTCCTTGGGCAAGACACTTAACCCACCTTGCCTGCTGGTGGTAGTCGGAGGGACCGGTGGCCTCTGTGCTCGGCAGCCTCGCCTCTGTCAGTGCGCCCCAGGGCAGCTGTGGCTACATTGTAGCTCATCCCCATCAGTGTGTGAATGTGTGTGTGAATGGATGAATGATACACTGTAGTGTAAAGCGCTTTGGAGTCCTTACTCTGAGAGGCGCTATACAAGTGCGGGTCATTTATCATTTAATTATAGATCCACTAGGATAAATACAATAAAGTTTATCTCTCACCAAATAGAATATTTACTAACACATCACAATAGAACTATAGACACATTACTTGTCTTTGTGTGTGTGTGTGTGTGTGTGTGTGTGTGTGTGTGTGTGTGTGTGTGTGTGTGTGTGTGTGTGTGTGTGTGTGTGTGTGTGTGTGTGTGCTCTGTCTTCTCGATCCCCAGTGAGTCGTGGAGGATGGCTGCTTATACTGAGCCAGGATTCTCTGGAGGTTTCTTCCTGTTAAAAGGGAGTTTTCCTCTCCACTGTCGCTGCATGCTTGCTTAGTATGAGGATTGCTGTATAGTCACTGACACTAGTCAGTGACTTGATGCAACCTGCTGGGTTCCTTATATAGGAAGCATTATTTCTGATTGGCTTAATGAACTGACCTGAATTGGAATGTTTATTATGTGAAGTGCCTTGAGACGACTCTTGTCGTGATTTGGCGCTTTATAAATAAACTTGAATTGAATTGAAAGTCATTAATTGTTGGTGCCGGCTGTGGAAAATCAGACCCCTACATGGGTCTCAAAACCAGAAACAGAACCAATCAGACTGAAAAGTCGTGTTTTTAGAAGAAGTGACAAAACATGTTAAATATTCTTAAGGGGATGTTATAATCAAGTGTGAAAATTTCCATTAAAAACATCTAATTTAACGTTGTATCAGAGCATTTGAAGTCCAAACCTACTGCAACCAATTCAAAGATTCCAGATGCTAAAACTGAAAGAAGCTTGAACTATTGGGATTTATGAATTGCCCCCAACCCACTCCAGAATAAAAACAAGAGTTCTCTAACCCCTGTAGCAGCTGACGAGGAACATCCTATTGAACACACTTTGTCAGTAGTGACACTAACATGTGGCTTTTCAATTCACTGAGGTCAAGTTAAAGTGGGACGGCATGAAAAATGCCGACAAATACCAGTAGTCACAGTGAAGCTTGTCAAAAACGCACGCCTGTGTCCATGACCCTCAACCCAGTCATAAAACGCTCCAACACAGAGTAAAGCCACCACTAAATCAGCCCGCTGCTGCCTTTCACACACAGTTTGATTCAGGTGATGTATTGTTTTTATTGTACTGATGGTGACATGGTGCAGCAGAGGAGATGAAAGTCTGAGAAAATAGTTTTTTAGGCGCAGTAGAAATGCATTCAACTGCACCGATTGAAACGTTTTAACTAATAATAAATAAATAAATCCGCTTCAAGGAAACTGAGACAGTCTGAGAAAAATCTAACAAACAGAAAAATGCAAGATTAGAGAAAAAGTAACTGAGACGATGTGGAGAGGAAGAAGATGGGAGACATGACAGAGAGCTGACATGATTGGGCCAGCATTTCCTCCTCATTTCCCAGCTTTCATGGAAAATCAATTATTCTTTGAATGGAAAACAGAGACAGCATCAGGCAAAGAGCAGACTCTATCGCTCGTCTGCCATCAAGAGAAAGGCAGAGCCGTACGAGCTCCAGGTCCGTTCTCCTGTTCTCGCTCTGATCTGGCTTAAGCTGCAGACGCAGTTCTGTACTGTAACTATAATCCTACTACTATTACCTTGGAGTAATTTAACTGTTAAGTTATCCATTTCTAACTTAAACTCATGAGAGAATAAAAAAATACATTTGATTTAGAATGACATTAATTTGAGAAAATAACATGGCTGCTGAGCCAGATGAGCTGTTCAGATTTTTTAGAAAAAAATATTAATACTATTTTGGAGTAAGTTGCTGGTTTAGCGTCCAGGAAACAGTAGAGAACGTCTCAGCTAGCAGAAGCTAACCGTTAGCAACTCCACTACACAGCAGAACTCTTCCAGGCTTGTGTTATTTGTGGCGTTACAAAATCAACGTTGTAGAGCAAACAGAGTCAGTATTAGAGTCATGTTGCTGTTAGCCAGTCAGAGAGATGTCCAAAGGTCAGAAAATAACGCCCAGGACACACCAGACCTGGAAGCGTGACGATGCGCCACAAAGCGCCGTGGAGCGACGAGCTCTACTAATCGGCGCCTTTGTTAACCTACGCTCTCGGTCACATCAGCCACGAAGCGCCACGAAGGCTCGCGCCGTGCAGCGAGCATTTCGGCGTGAGCTCTAGTTTATGTGAGCCGTGTCAATTCTGGCAGGAAATCAAACCAAAGCAGAAGAGGCAACCCGGTAAATTTAACAAAATAAAAAAAATTTTTCAAAATAAAAGACAGAGATTAATAAATGTGATCTTTTTCGTGTATCTAAACAGACTAGATAGATGAAAATGAACACACACACACACACACACACACACACACACACACACACACGCACACACACACACACTCCTGCAGATAAACACGACATTTCCATAATTTTAAATGTCGTTAAATGCAAAAGTTGGACTTAATAAATGTGAATACAAACAAATACACAGCAGCAGGATCAGCGCAGTTTCCGATATCACAAACGGGGCAAACTGGTTACACACACACACACGGATTTTGTGAGTGATCCACTTCGTGGCGCTTCGCAACTGGGCTGTTCTGGGTGTAAGACTCCAAATCCTTCCGTCTAAAGCTCAGCTGTAATGTGGCTCACTTCTAGTTCCTGAAACAGGTGCACCAGAGCTTTTGTTCCCCACAGTAAGACTAACAAGACATTCAGTCCTAATAGAGACCACTCCAAATGTGTGACTAAATGAGTGAATCACACCTTCAAAATTTTTATCACATATGGTAACAAGCTGCCTTTCTTCGGAGTCTGTCCCTCTCTAACGACCTCTGTGACGAGTCTGTGACACCAGGCGCCACCGCTGATGTCATACGAATGTACCTGCGCGTCCTAAATAAAAGAGCCCATTTTCATCACACAGCTTCTGGCGGGGAAGCTGTGGTGAAACCATTTGAATCCTTTGTGAAACCATCGTTTGTTAAAGTCACAGATGCTGTCGGAGTGCTGCAATCTTGGGATTTTTTTGTAAATGTGTACCGAGTTGATAACAGTGTATGTCATACTGATAATTAAACAGCCGGGCTGTGTTTGTTGTAGGTTCCAGAGAGAACTCACATATCACAAATCCAACAACTATCTCTCTTTGAACGTGTGCACCGGTGGGCTTGTGTAGCAGAGTCAACACTGTGACAGCTTAGTGCTCCCTACAGTCACCACATAAGATATTCTTTGTGTCAGCACTACTTGTGTGTGCTCTTGTAGTCTGCATGACACTATAGGGGCACAACATTTATTTTTTTCACAATCTGCTGCTGCACACAGATAAAGACTGTGTTGGGAAGATAATTCACACACGACATCCTGGACCTTTCCCAGTGAACTCTAAATCCAGGAAGTGAGTGTCCAAGACTGACATCCTCACAGCAGGCTGGAGGGGTAGGTGCATGAAGCATTAGAAGTTTGCAACATGTCATCAGGCCCTGCAGAGCAGCTGCACACAGCTTGAGGCCGGTGTTTACTAGAAATGTAATGGGAAGAGCAGGGAGGTAGAGGGGTGAGGCACCGAGATGCCTTCAAAGAGAAGAGATGTTTCTCTACATGGAGCATGACATGTGGGCTGGAGGTCCTGCATTAATAAGGGCATTTTTGTTTGGTTTGTGTGTCTTGAAATGCTCTACACAATTAATTTGAGATTTCCATTAACAAACCAAACTTGCAATATGAGAAAACAAACAAACAAACCAACTATGCAATGGTAAAAAAAAAAAATACTTGTTTTGTTTTGTCAAATTCCTGAAATGACGATATGGGCCATCAAACGATACACCATTCACTTATATAGAATATTTATTTAAAGGTACAATATAATCTACAGTGAGATTATCACAAAACAGTCTCATGTTTCAGTCATGTGGGAAGTAGGGCCGTGCGATCGGACGATATAAACTCATTAAGGATTATAAAGTGATTGGGATCCACCAAGGCTCGGAGGTCGTAGACCAGTCTATATATGTTCTATCACCTGTGCTATCATTTCTGGACGTCATCATTTCACACCGATGAACCAATCAGAGCTAGTTTAAGGCAGCTTGTTGGTTTGTTTAGCTGGGGTCCTCGGTAGAGCTGAGGAAAATTATTTAATAATCGACGTATTAAGATGTGGACATAAACGATTATGAATCTTTGAAGAACACCACTCACGATTACAGCTGCTAGCATTAGCAACTGGCTTACTTCATCTTTAAGTGGTCGTTACGTATTTTCTCATACGTCTGCGCAATATCTAGCTCTCAACTGAGCGAGCGGGCGGGCGGGCGGACGGGCGGGCAGTCAGGCAGAATTACAAAATAACAGAAAATCTTGATCTTGCAAAAACTAAATGGGATTTTTTTCCATGTCGCCCACCCCTAGTTGGAATAATGGTAAAATAAAAACATATTTCCTTCTTAGCCAGCTGGAGAAAGAGGGGGGGGGGGGGGGGGGGGGGTAGTTTTTTTCTCCTTTCAAATCGGACCAAACTACCCTAAAGTTGTAGTCCATCATGGGCTTAAGTTATTTTATAATTCCCAAACTTCCCAAAGATCCATTTTTCAGACATCCTTCTCTCTCATCATTCTGGTCTTAAAGATGGAAACAACACAAAACTATAGTGGCAGTTTGCCGTTTTCATAGTTCTGCCTTGAAGACGGCAATGTCCTTATCCCTCCGTGCACATCTGTCTCAAAACATCTGGATTGTGTCAACATTTCAATATTAAGGGGAGCAATCATCACTCTTCCCCCTCCCGACACATGTCGTCTCCTCCAAGGCAGGAACAAATATAAAAAAAGAATAATCTACTTTAGAGTCATACAACAAATCGACTTTAGCCATCAGTGATCGGAAACAAACTGCTTTATTAGATTCAGGAGCGAAGGAAACGGAGCGGTGTGGGAGGGATTAGAACCAGAGACTTAAGCTAGAACAGATGTAGAAGATTTGGGGACAAGGAGTCGGTCTCGTATTGAGAGGTCGAGTAATACGTGGTGGTTTAGAATGTCTCTCTGGACTTTTCTTAATGTAATTCACAAACGCTTATGGTCCATGTAAAGCTTGTTTATTAGTTAGTATCAGTCTAGTTTAGGATGGTGTTCTGTGATGCTCTTCATCTATAATCTATAATCTTATATCTATAACATTTTTCAGATTTAGCAGGTTTGCTGTGGTATCTGATCATGAGTGTGAAGGGTGTAACAGAATGAAATGACTGTTTCCCCTCTCCTCTGACACAGGACTAGATATGGCCTCAAGGGCTCATGCATTTGCTTATTTCCAGCTCAACAGAAGAATGAAGAATGGACTCTCTCCTTTTAATTAATCAAAGAACTCTATTTTAATAAAGCTAATCCAACAAAGTGTTAGTCAATAAATAAGATGCGACCAATCTGTGAAATCAAAATATTAATTACTTTATTATAATCCTATACAGTATAACGGTAATATGACTTTAATAGTTCCAATAGGACTGATCTCACGTAGCGTTAAAAGACAACACATTGCTTTCACTGATCCAATCAGAATCTGCCAGATCTGACGGAGGCGTGGTTTTGGTGGTGTTTGGTAAATCTGTCAACTTGCAATATGAGAAAACAAACAAACAAACCAACTATGCAATGGTAAAAAAAAAAAATACTTGTTTTGTTTTGTCAAATTCCTGAAATGACGATATGGGCCATAAACCAAAACATCCGAAGTATAAAACTATGCCCACGTCCTCTCTAACGCCAGTTCAAAGCGTTCAAGAGAAGTTGTCGGAGTGGCCAATCCATAAGTTTCCTCTTCAGCCGAAAGAACCAACGACAAGCTGGATAAGATCTGTTGCCGTTCCAACTGCTGCAACGGTTCCTTTCAGAATAAAAGCTGAACCATCAAGACCCAGGTTTGGGTCTCACCAGACGCCAACAAAATTGTCGTGACCCGGGAGTATCTCAAGACTGGTGGTCGGCTGCCGTGGCTCCTTCTACAGGCTCCGGCTCCATAAAGGTCAAGCTGGACCTTTACACCTCCTGATCTAGACGTGGACTTCCGCTCAGGGTATGTAGACCAACAAATGGTGTCGAATGTGTTTATGAATCTCCTAATCAAAGCTTAACGCGAAGACATCACCTTCAGTTCCCATCAGAACTAATCGCTTCTTCGGATTTGCTGGTTCTGAGCAACATTACACCTCACACCATTCACCGTCTCATCCACCTTAGTTGCACCATACATTTAGTGTTGAAAGTTAGTCTAGTTTAATTTGTTTTTAATACATTTTTAAACTTTTAAACTTGACTCTCTTCTGTTGTCTCAGAGTGAATACGAAGCTGTTATCTAATCCCTGCATTAAAAAGTTCCAATCTTCTGGTTTAAAATAACCTCACAGATCCATAAGGTTGATTTCATATTTTCTACGTCTTATGGCTTATTAAATAACATGTAATTTAAATCACTACAAGGGACACAAAGATCAGGTTCAGTGTTTTCTGTTCTTTTCTTAATTCAATTGCCTTTTCAACTCATCTAAAGTAAATGTAACTGGTTTTTCACCAAAGGTGCACATCCATTTCTGCACTAGTAAAAGTAGTGTTTTATAAACCATCTAAACAGTAAACATTAAACTAGGTCATAAGATTTCACTTCAAAGGTCAACTTTACACATATTTTTAATACATTAGCAATCATCTCTAGTAGAAATGAATGCCTTGTAAGTCATTATCTGGGGGAAAAAAGCTCTGGTGGGTTTGAAGTTTGGGATTAAGCCAAACTATGTTTGGAGTCAGCTGAAGGAGAAAGTTGTTTCAGGCGACAGGATTTGGAATCTTATTTCCTGATATTTGGTCATCTCTCCTCTGATTGGCTAACAGCAACAGGGCTCTACCACTGACTCAGTTTGCTCTGCAATGTTGATGTTTTATCTCCACAAATAACACAAGCCTGGAGGAGTTCTGCTGTGTGGTGGAGTTGCTAATGCTAATGGTTAGCTTCTACTTGCTGAGACGTTCTCTGCTGTTACATGGTCGCTAAACCAACAACAGCCTTCCCCGTCGTGAGTCCAGATGGGTGAGTCCATGTTAAGTGACAGTGTGATGTAGATCTGTCAGGTTTTTCTAATCCTAGAGTTTCACAGTCAATGTTTTATCAAAAGCTAATGCAGGAGATAGGTGTAGGAGACTATCTTCTTGTTCAACCTGCATAAAAACTCAGGGTTTGTTCATTTAAAAAAATAATAGGTAAAAAATGATTTCTTAGTGAACTTGGCCTTTAATAAAAATGTCTTCTTTGCTTCGTGTTGTTTTCCACCTTTTAACTCAAGACTATAGTTGACCTGCCTAAACTATTTATATGGGTTAAACAGACAGATTTAGAAGTTCTGATCATTGTTTAAAGCCATTTTCCTTTTGACAATTCTCCAGGAAAGTGCGCTTCTTTGGTAATTTCACAATAAAACAATATATCATTATCCAGATTTTAAATCTGTGCTTTATTCTTTTTTTTGTCTGCATCAGTAAAACAAATGCACTCCCTGAGTTCTAGTACCTAAAGTTTGTATGACCACTGTCGTGCAGCTCAGCAGCACATCGCGTTAGTTGTCCTTTGCTTCACCTTATTAGTTTAAACACACAGAACAAATTCTCCACTCTAAGCCCCGCCTCTCTGTACTCCCGCTCAGTATGGAAGCCCCTTACGGACATGCGGTAATCTCACAACAGACCACCATTGTTGCTTTCAGCACAAAAATAAATACGCTGACAGAATTTACAACAAACCATCAACAAGATGTTTGGGAATCATCTGGATTTTATAAGATAGGAAGAGCTTTGGCGAGCAAATATTTTCCAACTACAACTTAGTTTCAGATTGATATAGTCAGGATCGTGTACTTCCCATTTCATTTGTGATTATTTAATCATACTAAAACTATGTTAAACATTTAACCTCGTAAAACCCACGGACCCCGTACCGGATTTACTTCCGGTTTTAAAGTCGTTCCAAAACCACGCTTAATGTTGACCAATATAAGCAAACTACACACGCACATAACGGGAAGAAGCTAGTCTAAACAATAAAGACATTGTTTTCCACCTCAGCAACACCTATTTCACACACTGAGCCTTTAAATCAATCACAAGTAAAAAAAAACACTGATTTCACATATCAAGCAAAGCCTGAGGAAAACATACAATAGTGACAATAAAATACCATCCTATCCAGAAAACCAGCCACTCTAAATAAAGACAAGATTCTCTTCTTTCAAACAATATAAGTCTCATTTCTGTACCATAACAACTCACAAAGCCAGCCACGATCAAACAGAGAACAGCACAGCTCTTTATCGGCAGTCAGCAACATAGTCTGTCTTACTGATTTGTGATCATAATCCTTGTTCCGGTAAAAAAAAATCCACTCGATTCGTGTAATCCATTTTCCCAACGTCAAAACAAACTAATTCCTGTTTTGCACCCTACAGGCGAGTGAGAAGTCCGCAACGTCATCTTACCCAGAAGATTGGCTCATCCCTTGGGGGGCTCGTGGTCTTGTTCTTTCATTTTGGACACAATGAAATGCAACACCACACGATTCTATTGGCTAAGAGCTAACAGTTGAAACTCACAACATTTTTTAAATTAAATTGAAGTCCAACATATGTGTGATTCAGGACTTAAGGCTAAGCGGATTAGGAAATAACTTTTATAGCCCCGGTCAGGGACCCATGAGCCAACTGGAAGGGGAGGGGCCTTAGGCGCACAATAGGGAGGAAAGTCTTCTCCCTTTCCGGTCGGCTCACGGGTCCCCAGAAGAACGAAAAAATTAATGCAAGTCAACGGGGCTGAAAACGCTATTTTCTAATCCGCTTTGCCTTACGCCCTGGATCACACATATGCTGTACTGCAATTTAAATGAAAAGTAATTATGGATGTTTCAACCACGCCAGTCACATCCTTTGAGATTCATTAGCTTGTAAAAGTTCGTAATTAGCATGATTATAAATCAGAAATCGCCATGTCGCATTTGTGACGTCACCACATAATCTCCTCTGCCCTAGCGTAGCTGCTACTTACCACATGACCAGATTAATGGTGGTTCTTTCCTCCTGTGGGAAGTTTGCTGAACTTACAGCCCTTTTCCCTCAGTTTTCTCCGTGTCTGGTTCGATGACGTCACTTTCGTGAAGCACATTTGTAATCCTGGACTTATTTTCACACAAAACCTAAAATATTGTTTTCACCGTTCAAAAATAAGTGCGTTCTTGGTATCAAAATGCGTCTTTGAACTTCACGGACGTAATATGGGAAACCCATGGAACAAAACAAGCAAGAATTAGAAAATAGCGTTTATAGTCCCGTTGACTTGCATTCATTTTGTCGTCCTTCCAGGGACCCGTGGTCCAGAAGTAGATGGGCGTGACTGAGGCTCCCTATATCCACACAACAATGACCAAAGGATATTGTTGTAATAAAATAGTTCTTGTAAATTATCTAACCAATTGTTACAGCTGATGCCTTTTAAATTCAAATTCAATTCAAATTCAAAAATACTTTATTAATCCCAGAGGGAAATTGATTTTACCCTGGAGATGGGAGCTCAGGGCAAATTGCTGCCATCCCCTACCTCCACAAAGGCACAGAAATCACAAGACCTCCCCTCCTCCTCCCTTGTGCCTACACACCTGGACCCAATCACCTCACCAGCCCAGTGCAGCATAAAGAAGAGGAGTTGCCACTGGAGAAGGACTTTGACTGAGATTGAGAGAAAGACAGAGACCAGATCTGTGCCATGTCTCATTTTTGGCTCCATTGGTGTTTTAGTTTGAACTGTTTAAGATGGGAGAAAGCCATAGTGCCTTTTAGGCTTTTAAAACAGACAAGGGGACCAGAGTGCTGGATCCCGCTCAGCTCCAAATGTCTGAGTATAGTCTGTGGACCTTGGTGATATGTTTGGGAGCGTCTGATATAATTGAGAATCCTCATTAATCATATATAACCACTTGCCTTTTTAACACTGTTATTTATACAACTTTTAGATGTGGAGCTTTATTAAAGTCCTTATTTATAATATGTGTTTGAATATTACCAATCTGCACACGCCTCTGTGTTATGATGCGTCCTTCATCTTAAACACCAAACATGATCGTAACACCAATGATGAATATGTGCATTCATGACTTGTTCTCAGTTGCATCGATTTCATGAACAAATATAAATAAAGACAGGACAAGGTCTTTCATCATCCAATTTTTTGGAAAATATTTTGTGAATATTTATTATAAAAATATAAATGTTTTCACTACAAACCATCTTACATTAGTAGACAAGGCCATCTACATTTGCACGCATAAACTCTCACACAGACACACAGATCAGTCTCAAGACATAAAAATCAGGAATCTGGATAGGGTTCATAACAGTATTGCTCTTCGGATGCCTCAGGTTTACAAGGTATGTTAAAATCATAACAAACAGCAATGACACATAATTTACTCTATGCTCAAAAAGGAAAATCAATGCAATGTAAAATGTTAGCAAATAAATAACGTAATCATAATTGTCTTTTTGTAGAAAAAAGCTGAAAAATATAGTTCAACGTAAGATAAAATATAATACAGATGGTTTCCGTCTCAATTAAAAATGTTGCACAATTTTTATTCGGTCATTTTTACAACAAAAAAAAAACATTCGCACAAAAGAATTTAAAAAAGGATGACAATGCACGTATAGTGTAATCTGTAGTGCTAGTTGCTTTCATCATGATGGTTTTACCGTATGTACATGCTAATTCCACATCATCTACAGCAGCATCCACAGGTAGACCGAGTAGAGGAAGACAGAACGGATGGACCGAACAGGGCTGGGTTTCCCAAAAGCACCAACAGCACCCCGTGCTTTCATCAAGCTTAGTCTACTACCAAGGTAAGAACTTTGCCTTCAAAGTGCTGCAGTAATGTGTACCAAGTGCTCAAAGAGGCGTAGACAGCATCTTCGTGGTTTAACATTATGCATCCAGGAGCTCATGGTACCAAAGTGCCAGTTCAGAAATACTGGGTAAGTGTTGCACTGAGGGGTCGCCGAGGTGACATCAAAGCAGGAGACAAGCATCTTTAAATACGCACGTCCTACAAAGACTTTTCATGGTGCCTTTAGGAAATCCCACCAAGAATAGATGAAGATAATAATAATTAGAACATTTGCATCTATTTCAGGGCATTTTCATACCCCCCTCAGGCTGGACTGATATGCTGACCATATGTGCTAAAGGAAACTGAGACTGGGTTATTTCAAACCAAAGTAAAGAAAAGCTTTTTGCTTGTTGACCTCGCCACAATCAAGTTTTAGCTACAGGAGGCACTCTACATTTTGTACTGAAAACAAAATGTACGGGTTAGAAGCTACTTTTACACTAACGTACAAATTTAACCAAATTGATGACTAAACAAAAAGAAAATGAATGATCTCTCATGGCTTCTGTTTATAAGTTAGATTGTTAAATTTCCTTACCACAACTTTCAATGGATCAACGTTCACCTGTTGGTGAGAGGAAGTCTTGGTGAAAACGTGTTTTACTCTGAAAAGACACTGGAACTCACTTTTTAAACATTTCATCCCAAAACAATCGCATTGAGCTCTGAAAAGCGACGATGCTTTGTTTTACTTGATTCTTGTTGCCATCGTTTAGTTCGTACCTTCACCTCTTCTCATTCTCACCATCCCTAACCTTAGTCCTTAGTGGTTTCTTTATGTTGGAGCAAATAGTGTGCACATCCTGAGATTTTGCACAAAGAGCATTGGGTGGTGGGGAAAAGTACTGTACATAGCATTAGCGTGTAGAACATAGATTTCACCATAAAAACAATTCTGTGTGTGCTGTGTGTTATGGCCACCGTCCCTTGTTGGACAGCATTCGATACGTTACACAAGTGACAAACCCATGACTTCAGCACTATGGATTATAACGTTATTGCTTTTATGTGTCATGTCTACTTAATGCAAATGCTTTAGGTTAGAGCTACGGAGTAAAATGGCTCGGTTAGCATCTAGGTTCATCCATACCAGCTCAGCCTTCTGATGGACAGAGACTTTAAACGTGGGTAGCTTCAATCCATCTATCTGGGAGGGGTCCACATCCAGGTCAGCTGCAGCTGTCTGCTATGCTCTTCCCTCAGCATCCCAGCTGATTCACGGCCTTGCTCCGTAGGATATTAGCCTGGTGTTCTGTGGCTAGGCCACCATCATGGAGAGCTCCAGCTTGCTGAGCATGTTTGCCCTGTATCCCAGAAGAGACCACGTTTGTAATCCTGAATACTTCTCTCTGACTCTCTTATCCTTCCTCGGGTTTTCTACCCTTTTATTAGTCTGTAAGGCATCTCAACATGGGCATGGAGGAGGGTCCCATCAGCCGCTTAAATGCCGGCAGGTCTGTGTTGAACTTCTCCTAATTTCTCCGTCAGAATTCTGGTGTTCAACACAACTGTGAGAATCTTATCTCCTCCGTTCTCCGTTTGCATCTCCATGCTGTTCCAATATGCTTCCACTGCATTAGTGTGTCAAACACAGACCAACTGGACCATGTCTCATGGTTTTCATTTGTTGATTTAGTTTTTGTTTTTGTTTTGTTTTTTTAAACTGGTACGGGGCCATTCTTGGTATGGGAATCTAGGGCTTTCAAGCTGCTCACTATCTTCTTCTGCGGTCCTACAACAGTGACTCCAACCTTTTTCAGATCCCTGGATGTTTGGAAAAGAGGGAGAAATAAAAGACAATCAGACAGAGAAATCAGGGGAAAACAATGGGAGTGTGTGTTAGGGATGGTGAATGTGTGACATTTAAACACATGGTCCCCTTGCTGCTCCTTTCAAATGTTGTGTGAAGCTGTCATTCACAAAATACTGCATTTCCCATAAGGCAGCACTGACAGATGCCATTATGACCCTGTCAGCAGAGGAAGAAATGGCATGCAAGCAGCACGGCACAGGAAATCCCAACTTTTTTTTTTGAGCTGATTTTCTTCCATGGCGACATGTGCAAAAGAGTGAAAAGGAGCAGCACTGGAACATGAGTATGAAACAACATTACTTTACTCTACATGCATCCAGAGAAGTCCTTAAGCGAGTATCTCACTGTGCTGCAACTGTTGGTGACAGGCTGTGAGCATGTCCCAAACATTCATGTTGGTTCTCCATTTTCTCCTGAGTTTCAGGGGCCTCGATGTAGATGGACCGTGGCAGCAAAATTATTTTACTCCAATCATTGTGCTCTATCAGTTTGGTGGGCCAATCATAGCATTCAATTGGTTTGGTGGGCCAATCATAGGGAGCCTGTCTCCTCCCTTTCCGGTCAGCTCATGGGTCCCGGGAAGAACGAAAAAATTAATGCAAGCCAACGGAGCTAAAAACGCTATTTTCTAATCCGCTTTGCCTTACGTTCTGGATCACACATATGTTGTACTGCTATTTAATTAATTTTAATTTAATCCATCACTCTCTAAACAACGTGTGCGAAAACCACTAAACCGAGTACTTGGACCAATATGGCCGACTTCCTGTGCGACATTGACCTTGGCCCCAAGTGATTTTTTAGTAGGTCCCGAGGCAATACATTAGTGTACCAAATTTCGTAGTTCTCAGATAAAGCACGGCTGGGGGCTGACAGTGTTAATGGTCCTAGGGGGCGCTATTTCAGAAAATAGGCCACACTCACAAACCTAACACGTCCATTTCTATTGGTGGTCCGACTAGGATCACTCACCAGAGAATTTGTAGCGATACCATGATAACCGATAAAGTCAGTTTTATTTTTTCAATTTGATCGCCCATCCCTTCTGAGCAATTTCCCACAACTTTCAAGATGATCGTGCGAAAATTGATTGAATAAATCAATCAGAAGCGGACCCTAGAAATGGCTAAAACGGTGTCGAAATCACCACTTCAAACCAAAATAGCCGACTTCTTGTTTGATGTTGACCATGGTTGCAAGAGGCTTTTCGGTGCGGATTGTTGGGTACTACAAGTGTACAAAACGTCATAACTGTACGACAAACTAAGCTTTATGGAGGGGGGTGTTTTTCACATTCTAGGGGGTGCTGTGGAGCTAGTTTTATTGCGATTTTTTTGGGACCTTTAAAATACAAAGTACCCCACGCCTGACATGTGTGCAAAAATTCCTGAGTTTTTGGGTATGGGAAGGCCTCCAAAAAGCCAATTTACTTGGCGGAAGAAAAATAAACAGAGCAGATACAATAGGCCTTCGCAGAGCTTTCGCTGCTCGGGCCTAATTAAGAAACTAACACGTTTATTTGCAGTCGTGTTTTAAGGACCTCTATGTTTGCAAGAAAAAGTGTTGTACGTATGTGGTGTCAGTGATTCCAAATAAAATATACCTTTTTACAATTTTGTGTCTAATTAGTCACCAAAAGTGTCAGCCCAGCGAGATGCTTTCTTAGGAAACGATTAAACCCACCTACACTTTTACGTGTAAAATCTTAAAACAAGCAAGGATGTTGTACGCTTACTGAGCCAATTCTGGAACAATACCTGACATCAACTTGAATGAGCACAATATACACAACACTAGACAAAGCTTTTTGGACGCTCCAATTCACACATGGTAATGTTAAATGTTAGGTCTTTTTGTGCCAAAAGTGGGATTGCATTAGTAGAAGCAGTAGAGTCGCAGGCAGAATTGTTGTTATACGACAACACGTTCAGCCGTTAATAGTTCGCTGAGGAAGTTTAGGTCCAGCAGCAGTTTCTAGATGTGAGTGTTTCGTTCCGGCAGGGCCTTTGCCTCGGTCCTTAACCCACCATCCAGAGCCTGAGTAGGATGGAGAAGAGCTAGCTGTTAGAGGGTGGTGATTCCCATGGATGGCTCCCATTCTGGGCATGTGGCTGGAGTGACGTGGACCTCCGTCAGAACCACTCTACTGAGACACAGCCAGGCCCAGCAGCATTAGCACATTACAGAAGGAAATCATCAATAACTGGTGTCCTGGGTGGAAGCTAACACATATTTCTAGACAAACTGTGGCAAAATGCTACTCTGGATATGTGCTTACGTTAAGGTTTTCTGTTGCTATTAGTCTGCTCCACTTTTGTACACAACAACATTTGCATATTTAAAAGCCTTTATCCTCCTGTTCCTGCGCTCATTGCTGCTATTGTTCTAGTCTGTTGTATTTATGCATCCCATCTTTAAGGTTGTAAAAGTGCAGAAAAGCTTAAAGCCATTGAATACACTGCATTGTTTCGTTATGCATCTCCCTGCACTGGTGAAGTACCTTCATTTGTCGTGCAGTTTGGGTCAAGTTCATCACATTCCCAATAATAGATCTGAAATGAACTTTACATGCACCCGGTGCAGATGCAGCATGTGATCGAAATGAGGCAGTACTTTCTCATAAGTCCATCCTCTCCTCCAAAACGGATTAATCAATTACTCCAACTGATGAGTCAGCACGCTTTACCCGAGCATAACTGTTCATCTGAGGTCATCGCCGAGCCTCCTTGTGCTGAATATCAAGGACCAGCTTAAGACCGGACAGATCAATAGAGCTATCCATATTGAGTAATACACAGTTTGAGGAAAGGCTGTTAGCCTTGTAGTTGATCGTGGGTGTCTCGGACTGAGCCTTCAGTGGATTATTACTGCACTGATCTGATTTAGCATCTACCCACAGGAACGACTTTGTAGGCCCATGCACTTTTCATAGTGTGTTTTCTGTTGCAGTTTCTCTGTGATGCATCTTTTAAATATCCAACATGGATTTCCACCTAAACTGGTGTTTTTAACACGCTGTCTGTGAAGAAAATGACAAGGATGCATCAGATATGTGTAGGAAATTGTGTGACAAAGTACTAAGGACAAAAATGCACACACACACACACACACACATATATATATATACAATCTGTAGTATTTCTAAGTATGAAAGCTGAGACAACACGGTGATGAAGAGTGAAAGATGGATGAAAAGTGGGAGGATCCAAGTTCAGAGCTGCTGACCGCCCACTGTTATTAACTCAGTCAGATGGGTCCCCATCACCATGATGAATGGGCGGTTTGATCCCAGCGATTAGAAGAGTCTAATTATTTACCCTGACACATTTCAGCCCTTACAGCAGCAGTGGGCAAGCGTGTGTGTGTGTGTGTGTGTGTGTGTGTGTGTGTTAAAGAGTTTTAGAGGGGAACGATAGATCAAGTAAATCCCCATGAAATTTGATAACTCCTTATGTGTGAAAGGTTTTGGCCCAGTTATATATATATATATATATATATATATATATATATATATATATATACAGTATATATTTATTTATCTATTTATTGTTCAGTATTCATGACTATCGGACGGAGAAAAGACATACGCTCTTGCTATTATTCTACATATGGCCTACATACTCTCCCTTCTTTGCACTTTGTTTTGCATGTGAATGCTTCACAGCACAGAGTCATGTTTGCACTTCTTGATGACGGCCTCTCTCTTTGCTCTTTTATCTTGTCAAATTCTCGTCCCTGTGCCTCAACAGTCTCTCACATGGTACTCAGTCGCTGCTTCCTCTGATACGCGCTTGTTCTCTCCTTTTTTGCTTTATTACGTCCCTCTCTCTTTTTAACACTCACATTTTCACTTCTACTCATGCATGCAGCAGTGAAAGTGTTGCTAAAGACCTGCCATTATGAGTCACTTTATGTCTCAGCTGGACAGCTCCATGGTTTTCTCCTTTTACTGACAAAAACACTCAGGAGAGCCCTAATGCGTGTGCCGGTGAGCTTTCTTGACTTACTCGGTTGAGGTCTTGGCGAGGGTGTCACATGAGCTGTAGCTGACCCCAGAGAAGGCCTCCTTACAAGGCAAGGTCCTCATCGCATCCATCCAGTCACCCATCGTTGGCAGCGAGGGAGCTTCTGCGCTGCTCCGATCCAACAACAGGTTTGCTGGTCTAACAGAGCGGAGTGACACAAACACAAGTCCAACATGACCTTTAATATTTACAGTATTAAATAACATGAACATTCACAGCGTAGCTTCCAAAAACAACAGGTGGATAAGCATCCCCTGATCGTCAGCTGACAACCTGATGTAGTGTCTGACAGGTGCTGTCTAGCCAGCAGGCAACCTGTGGCAATGTTTCAGCTGTACAGAGTGTGCAAAAAACAAGTAGTAAAGCATGTGTACAAAGTACATAGTACATGTAGTACAGCGAGGGTACATAGTACAGACTGGTGCTTGGACTAACCACCATGTGGCCTCAGGTAGGAAACCAGGATTGGTCTCTTGTAAGAGCAAATGCAGGTAGTGATGGATGGGTTTGTAGGTGAACCGGTCCTGATTAACCGTTGGTTTTCCTTCTCCTGTCTTTAGACGTCACGACCGTTGTGTCCAGAAAGGAAAACAACAAAAACACCAGATTTTGCTTTGGCAGTGAATCTGCTGCACATGTGCAAACTGGTAAATAATAAATGCTACAATAATTTTATGTGTTAGCAGATCAGATCAATTTTATTTATATCGCGCATTTTATATGACGAGGAGTCAGAACAAAGTGCTGACGACACAGACTATAATATTTACATAAAACCGTTTAAAGTCCTTAAGACAGAAAAGATAAAAACAGAATTAAAAATTAAAATAAGTAAATAAAATAACCCACACAAGACAGAGTCTCAGACCGTGCCAAAAGCTTGCAGATACGAGTTTTCAGGACGGATTTAAATGATGGCAGCGAAGTTGCCTGACGTACACTCAGTGGTAGGGCGCTCCACGGTGCAGCTCCACATATTGAGAACACTCGTTCTCCCCTGAGCTTCTTCCTCGACCTCGCGACCTCTAACAGTAGTTGGTCCGCTGACCTGAGGTTCCGGGCCGTTTATAAAAGGAAAGAAGCTCAGAGAGACATGATGGGGCAAGACCATTCAGTGATTTAAAAACAAAAATTAAAATCTTAAATTTCACTCTGAAAGTCACTGGCAGCCAGTGAAGGGAGACCAAGATAGGTGTTCTGTGATCCCGCTTTCGTGGTCGGGTCAGCACTCTGGCAGCACCATAAAACGAACACCGTTTTCTTTTATGGAGCAGAAAAATCAGGAGGTTCATAAACTGCCCGACCAAAAAAGCCACCTGGATAAGCAAATAGGTACGAGTCTCCTATTGGATAATTACTGCAACGTTATGTAACCCAACGGTGCAGTGAGCTGCTTCTCATGTCTTAAACAACCAGGTGGAAAGACACATCTGGTGGTCGTGGACACATGTTAGCCTGTGTGAGAAGGGTCAGATCATTGGCATCAAGCAGAGAAAACATCTACAGAGATGCAGAAACGACTAAAACTGGGATCAGAACTGTCCAACGCTTTATTAGAACTGGTCTGATGAGTCCAGTTGGACCCTGGTCCAGAGTGATGGTGCATCAGTGTAAGAAGAGAGGCAGATGAAGTGATCATGCCTACTGTACAAGCCTGTGGGGGCAGTGTTATGATCTGGGCTTGCTGCAAGTGGTCAGGTCCAGGTTCAGCAACAGGAAGTGCTCCAAGAACGAGGTCAGCTGACTACCTGAATATCCTGAATGGCCAGGTTATTCCATCTTCCCTGATGGCACGGCCATATTCCAAGAGGACAATGCCAGGATTCATCGGGCTCAGATGCTGAAAGAATGGTTCAGGGAGCATGAGTCGCCATTTTCACACAGACCTTAACCCCACTGACGGTCTTTGGGATGTGCTGGAGAGGGCTTTGTGCAGCGGTCAGACTCTACCATCATCAGTGCAAAATCTGGGTGAAACATTAATGCGACACTGCATGGAGATAAATCTGGTGATGCTGCAGAGGCTTATGGGAACAACGCCACGGCGAATGTGTGTCGTAGTCAGCGCTAATGGAGGCCCCACGCAAGGCTGGGCGAAATGGCCTAAAATCAATTTCACGATATATTGAGGATTTCACCTCGATAACGATAAATAACTACAGGTTTGCGCAGAGACAAAAGTTGTCCACTAGATGGGGCTGTCACATGTTTATGTTGAGTCACATTTTTACGACTCAAGGTGGTACAGCTTCTTAAAGGGACATGAACGTTGCCAACCTACACACATCTTTTCATTGTTTTATTATCAATTTATTGACATGGGAACAATTATCGATGAGTCGTAAATTTCGATAACGATACATTTTCTATTTATCGCCCAGCCCTAGTCCCACGGGCAGTGTATGACGTCCATTTTATATAATGGTGGTGGACCTATTTCCTGTGTTGGTCTGAGACTCAGACATAGCTTTGACTGCAACAGAGTTAAATCACATTAATGAGAAACAAGCACCAGTTTCCTTGTTTTTCACTGACTTTGTACTTTCTGCTTCAGAAAATGAGTTATGGCCTCGTTGAGAGCTCAGGTTTGCTCAGTCAGTAGAAAAGTCCACGTAGAGAAAGTAAGCAAGGAGGTGAAAGCGTGAGATAACAAGCCATGTCAGAACTTCAGCATCACTCCAGATGTTTTCCTCGGTTGGGAAACCGGATCACACAACGGCAGCAATTAGGAAACCAGGTCAAACCACGTCAACTCAAACTGGGACTAACAACTAAATGTCGTTTCCTCCCTTTTTGGTCCTTTCTAAGGCATTTTGCACCTGTCTTGCAGATTACCAAAAGAAAGGCACCTGTAGCGAGCCGGACACACATGGGAATAGAACAAAGCAGGAAAGAACAGGACAGAAAAGTAGGTGGATCTCCCCGAGGAGATGCTATTCGTGGCAGAGTAAACAAACTCATTAGAGCAGCAGGAAGTAAGTCCACCTCAGCCTGGATGAGCCCATTCCACAGGGAGAGTTGGAACCACTTCGGAAATGTGTTTGTATGATCCGGAGAGACGTTCAGGGAGTCAGAAAGACCCAGATGTAGTAAAGAGCCTCGAACTTTTCTCAGTTGGCCATTTTAGGATGTCTTAAAATCTACAATAAATAAAAGAATTTTAACTTAGGACTAATAAAATGTTGAAATAAAGACTTTAGTTTATTATTTGTTTGTATAAATGAAACATTGTTTATTCTCTATTTCACTGCTGCGTTTGGTGAAGACTTGTCAAAAGCCACGATGCTGCTTTCTAGAGGTTCAGATGAGCAACGGCGCTCAGAAGAGCTTCAGCAGACTGTCATTAGGCGACGCTGTCAGAGGCGCCACGCTGAGCCCAGACAGAAACGACACATGGGATCTCCAACAGAGACGGCAGAAGAAACGAAAAGAGGAGGAGGGAAGAAAGGATGCTGTTGAGGTGGAGGAGTGGGTGTTGTTAGGATGATTGAGTCTTTTCCTGCCAGATCAGAGGCCTGTCAAAAGCTGCGGGCCCCCCGGGACTCCCGGGAAACACCGCTTCGTCTGAAACGGAGAGCATTTTGGGCTGGATGGAGCGGACAGCTTGCATAACCGGCTAAAACTCTACATCCCGTTTTATTTCTCCTAGCCTCAGCAAACTGATTTCAGTAGAAAGAAAATGTGAAGACGTCCTTGCCTTTGCTTGCGTAAATCTGCGGTATGCGATGTTTTCTGTCGGGGTTTTTGCAGGAGTATCGATCTTCTCGTCCTCACCTGGACCATCACTCTTTCTCTTCTCCTTATCTCCTCCTGCTGCGGCATCCACTGGGATGTAAACTGCACGTGACCTTGTTTTCCTCTCCTTTGTTATGTTTTGGGTAAAATCTCACAGCAGCTCGAGAGACGAGGCTACTGCAGAGGAAACGGAGCTCTGAGTAGAATTGGGAGAACTAAGAGAGAAGAGAGCAGCTGTTTGATGCCGGAGGACGCTCTTCAAACCTCGCGTGGGTTTAACAACATGTAGAGATGCAGGACATTCCCAGTTTGAACACACAGGAGCATAAATGCTACAGGAAAAAATATGTATTTCCTTTCTTCCTGCATTTTTCCCTCCTCATAGTCATTTAGCTAGCTTTTCACCTCAGCAGGGTTGTGTGGATCTCACAGGAGTGAAAGGACCAGATGAAGCACGTGTGATCAGAAACACGAGATGCATCTGGTCCATTTCAGTTTGAGTTATTATCATGTCGATTGTAAAACGTGAAAACGAATCTATCTGCAACCGTTCATGGTTCTCTAAATGCCCGCATTCAAAAAGCAGTCATCTAGTTTCATTGGGATATTTCCATCTGAATGTGGGTTTCTTGTCCTGTAACTAGTTACTTTACTCGGTAAAATGGTTATTCATCCTTTTTCTCTGCAGCTCCTCACCGGGTAACTCGCATTTAACACCACTGACCATCACACTGGCTAACAGCAGCACCACTCTGCCACTGACTCGGCTGATGTTTTATCTCCTCAAGTAACACGCCTGGAGGAGTTCTGCTGTGTGGTGGCGTAGCTAATGCTAACGGTTAGCTTCTACTGGCCGAGATGCTCTCTGCTGTTTCCTGTCATGAATGTTCAGTGACAGTGTGATGTAGATCTGTCAGGCTTTTCTAATCTTAGAGTTTCACCGTTTATTTTTGGATTAGGCAGGAAATGGACAACTTTCCCGTTCATATTTCATAAATAACAAGTAAAAAACGTGTACCTTAGTGTGATGTGAGACAGTAAATGTCGCTAAATCACCGCCAAGAGAAACATTAAATGGTTTTGAGTGACCCTCACCTTTAAAAAGTTCAACAAAGAAATAAAAACGTGTTCTCCCCCAAAAAGTCTAAGAAAATGAGCAGGTCTGTGTTTTAGACACCTTGAAAAACTATTCTGACAGTGACCTCCGACCCCAACCGGACTCCTGTTGCCTTGTTACTCGCCCCTGACAGCCGACCTTGGCCCAATGACCCCCCCCCCCCCCCCCCCCCCCCCGTCCACATGCAGAGGCAGTAAACTCTGACCAGGTCCCTCCTCCCAAGTCTCCAGATGCTCGACTGGTCGCACGCTTTGGTCTGGGGTGTGGTGTTGTGTGTGTGTGTGTGTGTGTGCGTGTGCGTGTGTGTGTGTGTGTGCGTGTGTGTGTGTGTGTGTGTGTGTGGGGGGGGGGGGGCATTACCCAGGCAGGACAGCCCCGAGACAAACGAGGTGTTTTTAGCTGAGTGCAGCTGCTCCCGCTGTGCAACTGCCGCTGCCACCACACACACACACACACACACACACACACACACACACACACTGCTAATAAATCCCAGCGCAGGACTCCGTTGGCCAGGCTGAGCTCGCCCAGTGTTAAAAGCCAATCAAGAAAATTACATGCAAACTCCAAGGGACCTATTTTCACTTTCTTAAGAAATCATTAGTCAGTGTTATGAGCTCTGACGTCTCCATAATACCACAC
>NC_091754.1:3603777-3611277 GCF_043380555.1 Nothobranchius furzeri | reverse complement strand
AGAGCACAAGGTGAGTTTAATAATTGTGATTTCAGCTCTGTTGGCCAGCTAGAAGTAAAAATGGAAGTGGTGAGAACAGCATAAAGGGAGACTCGGCAGTTTTGGCTGGCTGTTAGCCCCCTCTATCCGTTTAGCAGAACCAAAACCAACCTCCTCGCTGTGTGGTTGTTGTTTTTTAACACCTTAATCGAACAGCTGAAATGTCTCCCAGCCTTCATTAGTGTCTACAGGAACAGTTCATCACTAAATTAAAAACATCACTTGTATTCATGATCGAAAACATGCGGGAAATGTGCTGGAAGCAGACTGCAGCACCAGGTGTGTCAGCTCACTTTCCAACAGACCAGACCGGCACTCTGAAGTTGCAAATGCAGTATGCTGGCCACAGGGGGCGGTGGGGGGTCTGAGTGACATTTCATTAACCCTGTAAAGGGTCATTTTAGCGCACACTGGCTCAAGAAACTGATTTATAAACATGAAACAGTTGCCAAGTATCCCTTTAAAGAGCAAGTCACCCCCTACAAGAAACTTACTTCACTCCCTCTTCATGTTCGAAAATGCAACAAATGCTGTTGCCTAGCAGACCGAGAGGGCGGAGCCACTAACAAATACACTCACACACACACAGGCTCACAACGGCATTGTGACATCATAATGTACCAGTTTACATCATAGCATACCTCTTAGCCAATAGCGGTGGCAGATTTAAATTCAAATACAGTTTTTACCTGACGACGGCGCAACACTGACAGTTTTAGGCAGAATATTTACATTTTAACTAAGATGCACTGAAGTACCAAACTATTGACCACACACGCGTCTGCAGCACGATTAGACACTCGTTTATATAGTTTATCAGTGGGTGACTTGCTCTTTAAGGTGCAATACATTTTTAACCCTACAGATAAAAATAAATCTCCAGATTTCAGCTCCAATGTGTGTGTTCTGTCTATAAGTTGTTGCAGATATCTGAATGGAAAAAAGGAACATGAAGAAAGGATGCAGGAGCAAAACAAAAGTGTCAGATGAGAAAGAACCGGTAGGAAGCCAACGATTTTAGGTAAAACATCATTTTCCTTCTGCGATGTGTCTGTTTTCTGTCTGTGGTCATAGCTCGGTTTCCACTTGCAGAGCCTTACCCTGTACTTGTCAAACACCATGTGGCAGACTGGGAGTAAGAAGAGTGTGTTTTTCTTTGAAAACCAATCAGACCCACTTCTCCTCCCATTTCATCTGCAGCCTTTATTGGACAGACCACCTGGTTGAGTCACTTCAAAGCCTTGGCAGATTCAGGATGCTGACATAAGCTATGATGCATAGTGCACAAAGCACGAGTGTGCGTGTGACACGACTCTAGTGATGAAGAACAGGCCTCTGGGAAAACACGGGGAAATAACGCTCTAACCACCCCGGTTTGTCTGGACAGAACAGACATGTGGAAAACACATAAAACATGCATCAGTGCACGTGACTCCAGGACTTCAGTGCATCTTGGTTTTGATCATTTTGGTGATTGTTCAAACGAAACAAGATAGTTAACTTATTTTGAGAATTTACAATAAAAAAATAAATACATGCCATGGAAAAAAGAATGCAAAATGCTGCATAAACAAATAAATCTGTCTAAAATGTCTCTACAAGTTTTTATGATGCTGATTAAAATTCAAGCCGGCATGTAGATGAGTTCCAGTTCAAACGCTGAGCCGACGAATCAGTAAACAAGTAAAGATTCACGACAGGAGTCAGAGCAGAAGCCAACGGTTTGAAGAAGAAAATTCAAATTCAGATATGAAATCTAAAAGTTGGTCGTTATTTCTCATATTTTATGGGTCATGAGTGAAGTTGTTCATGGTGCACCTGTTTGGTTTAAAGGCGACTTTTCCATCAGTTTTCTGATGCATTCAAGTTGATTTTGCATTAATGATCACTTACTCTTAAGAAACTGTCGAGGGATCCGTTCTCCATGTACTCCGTGACGATCATCACGGGCTTACCTGCAAAGAGGGAAATCCAGTCACCGGTGGCATTTCTCCAGACAGATAAATACATCAGAAGGAGGAGTTTCCTGCTCCAGGAGCTCAGGTTTATTCTCTGAAATGGAAAGGTCAGACCTGGACAAGATGGAGCGTTGACTTCATTTAAAGCAGAAATACGAGAGCTTCATGTTTTACCACATTTACAGACGGGAGCATACGAACGGGCCGGTCTTTGTCACGGTTTTAGGACTCCAGCAGGTCACACTGTGACATCTTTACTCCTGTGGAGGCCTGACTGTAAATCTGGCTGCCGGTTATCATCCGAACCTCAAAGACCAGAGCGAGGTTCACGGCAGGAAGAGAGAGAGGGACTCTTTAAATCACTCATAGCTGAACTGAGAGTCCGAGAGTTGTCGGTGTCCCAGACGGCTTTGTTCCCCCCGCTTCACACCGGCCGCGTGCTTCTCCTCCATTTTTAAACTGATTAATGTGCCCCCCCCCCCTTTTTATTCCTGACCTACCTTTTCTTTGTTACCCCATCCCTCTCCTCCTTCTCCATCCCTCTCCTCCTTCTCCATCCCTCTCCCCCTTCTCCATCCCTCTCCCCCTTCTCCATCCCTCTCCCCCTTCTCCATCCCTCTCCTCCTTCTCCATCCCTCTCCCCCTTCTCCATCCCTCTCCCCCTTCTCCATCCCTCTCCTCCTTCTCCATCCCTCTCCCCCTCCTCCATCCCTCTCCTTTACGATAATGAGAATACCTCTCCATAACTGTCTGAACAGACACAGCGTTTTTAGGTGAGCTGGTAGGAACAGACGTGTGTAATGGACTTAGAGATTAAATATGCAAACACGTGTGGTTACACTGCAAAAATTGATTTTTAAGAAAATAAAAAATCTTGTTTTAATAAATTGTATCTGTGTTTATCTGCAAAAAGAGGCTCTGCTTGAAATACGATCAATGTTCCAGATTTTCTGGTTTTGAGAAAGAAGAGATTGTTAGAAATGCCACCACAGGCAGTTCTACCCAGTCAACTTTAGCTCCACCTCATCGGCAGGTTTGGTTTTACTCAAAACAAGAAAAATGGAACATAATTAACAATATTTATCTTATTTCAAGCAGTGCTGTTTGTGCAGATAAGAATATTTTTCTTTTTAGACTAAAAATGAGATTAAATGTATTAAAACAAACCATTTATACTTTCTTGAAGATCAGTTTTTGCAGTGTACACAAAGAGAAACTTAGACTCTATGTAATTTAGGCCGATTGTTCTCTGTCAACATTATTTATTACTACTTAAGCTTTTTTATTACCACTCAGCCCGTTTGACTTAATAACGTGTATTTACTTTGAACAGTTGCAGAACTTTCACACACAATCACAGTAAAACGTCTCATCAGTCAAATCAAGATGGTGTTAAACAGCTTCCGCCCACACCCACTCCCTAAAAGGCTGTGATGGATCGCTCCTTTTACCAGGGAACACACACACACACACACTTCCCTTACCCTCTCCATTCTTAACTTTGGCAATAAAGACTAAGGCCCCTGAGTCCCTTTGTTCTGTCAGCCCGAGTGGGAGCCTATGCGAGCAAATGCAGACGTGTGTGTGTGTGTGTGTGTGTGTGCGTGTGTGCGTGTGCGTGTGTGTGTGTGTACGAGTAAGGAATAAAAAATACGTGTGTGTGTAAGTGTGTATGTGTTCCTTAAAGTATGCAGCCTGTGGATCAGCCAAAAGCAGCAGCAAGGTAAATGGGGTGTGAAAGTCTCAGGATTATTAAGAATTAACAGGAGCAGCTTAATATATCATCCCTCAGCAGTGTGTGTGTGTGTGTGGTGGTGGGGGGGGGGGGGGGGGCATATCAAATGGACCCTCTAAAACTATGCTCTGCACTGGTGCTGCTCCACACGTGTTCAGGGCATCCCTCTAAATGTCGAGCACACATGCAGCCACAGAGCAAGGTGCTGGTGTGTGTGTGTGTGTGTGTGTGTGTGTGTGTGTGTTTGTGTGTGTCCATCAGTATTGGAGCGGCACGTGAAAATCCACTTCTGTCTTCTGGGAGAATTTCTGAGCCCTTGAGCAAAAACTTCTGAATGCTTCAAGACCGCAGCGCAGAAACTAAATAAAAGAGCGATCTTTCCAAAGAACGCAGAAGTTCCTTCCTGAAGACATCAATGAGCGGTGAAACCAAACAACAACACTAACCAAACTAATTAAGACACCAAAATAAGAGAAGAAATGAGAACAACCGTAAGTACCTGGCGAGGCAAGGGCCTCAGGGAAACGTGGAAGGCTGTCCCGTGCCTCAGCGACAAAGTTCAGACTCATTATTTCGCTCTTTCGGAGTCACTCTCCCCTTAAAGAGGCCTTCTGAGTGCTAACGGTAGCCTTAACGAGAGCCCCAGAGGGGTGCAGGGCACAGATATGGATTTATGGTTGCTTAGCATACAGACTTTGACCAGAGCACATTGATCTGCAGAGATTTATCAGTAAAGCTCCTCCCTCCCTCACAGCCTGTTGGAATGAGGATGAAAACGCTCTGACTGGGATTATGTTTCTGTCTAATTGATTTAATTTCATTTAAATTCAATTTGCAGATCACCCAACAGCATAAAACCTGGTAGGAAACCAGAGAAACTGAAGTACATTTACCTGTGAGTACAGCGTTATAAAAGTACTTACTGCGTGTTACGACCCCCTCCAGCCTGATGATGTTAGGGTGATCAAACTGCCCCATGATTGATGCCTCTGCAAGGAAGTCCCGCCTCTGCTTGTCCGTGTAACCCCCCTTAAGGGTCTTGATGGCGACGCAGATCTCCTTCTTGCTGGGCAGCTTCAGGCGACCGCTGCACACCTCTCCAAACTCACCTGAACATCACAAACAGGAGGTTGTTACTGGTTTACTGGTTTCACTGGTGAATGTTTAGTTCCCTGACTGATACGGACTCAGAGACTCTGTGTTCAGAAGGAACTGGAAGCTGCTTAGATGGTCTGACCACTTGAAAGGCAGCGTTGTGCTGGACTTAGTAAAACACACACAGCGAGCATGTCTGTGCGAGGTGATGTCAGAGCTGAGGCGTGCAGATCTGCATGGAGTTCCATCCCTCCCTAAAGCTGCTCCAGATCAAAGAGCAGAGGTCAAACCTGGACAGGAAGCACTCTGGAGGAGCTTAAATCCCTGCCGCCCATCTAAAGACGAGTGTTCGTTCTTCCTGCTCCGCTCCGGAGCGGCCAGCGCCAGAATAAAACTTCTGACTGGAATTAGGCTGGAGGAGAGGTGTTAATTCAGGTTCATCCCTTAGATGTTAAACCGGACTCATTCCACATGAAGGAAGATTAATAGTACACTATTGACTATTGGCAATAAGATTAAATGAGGATACAGGGACATGGTTGGGTGTTTGGAAAGTATACACGGGTTAATCATTACATCACTTAATCCCCTGGATTAAATTTTACATTGTGACCAAAGCTGGGGTTAAAGCAGCTTTTTAATTTAGTTCTAATTAATTCTAGTTTCTATTTATCCTTGTTGTTAGCTGGGTTTGGTGAAAAGTGTGCTTCCACGTGAAAAATGAGAAGTGAAAGGAAAAGTAATCATCAGCTCGTGTTTCGCAGTAACGAGTTTTCTTCTGACTCTTCTAACACAGAAAAGGCGTTTCACTCTCAGATTTACGGCGAAGCGCTGCCGGGTGCTTCAGACCCCATCTCTTCTGACTGAACTGGACAGGAATCATAATGCATTACCCTCCAGCCCACACTGCTGCTCAACTTATCAGGATTACATGACGAGAGGACAAGAAGAGGGGAGGAAACTCGTTTTATTTCAGAATAAGAGCTCAAAGTCACAACAAAGGAAGGAATTAGGATAACAAATGGCAGGAAAGCATACTGGGGAGCATGAATCAGTATACGGGACACAAGGCGTTAGCTGCTCTGCTTTTCTTGGCTGTACAGAGGGGCTCCTCTTACCTGCTCCCACAACTTTATCAATAGCAATGCAGGAGGCGTCCAGCTCCTTGGCGAACTCGTGAACGGCCTGGCTCGGGTCCTCGTAGGTGTGGGGGTCCACGTATGTCCTGATGCCCGGCAGACGCACTGCAGCAGAGGAGGAAGAGCACCTGAACGGTCAGTCAGACTGAACAAGTGACCCGTTAGAGCAGAGGGACGCACGTTTTTAGGAACCGCGTTTATTCTTTCAAACTTAAAAAAGAAGAAAATCAGACCATTCTGCAGGCTTGATGCTGGTTCCTGTTAGAAACTTTTGTAAAAGTGCAGTTTTGAGTCCCCCCACCCCCCCGGGTTTTCTGATTAAATCCGACTCTTTTACGACGGCATTAATCCGTTCTTCTGTGCTTCCTGGTACAAACTTGTAAACTTCAAATTGTGTTTTCTTAAATGTTCGGCGGGGATTCAGGAGGCATCTGGGCGTGACAGCGTTTTATGGCAAACCGGCATAAGATGTGGACCAATCATTGGAGTGTTGAGGTTTTATTGTAGCAGTCCAGTCGTGGTAAAGCTCACGCTCCGTGACTGAACCGTGGGGATTATTTATGAGGCTGTGGGCAGAGGCGGCTCTGTGTCCGGGTGGCAAAGCCGAGGCCCGGGAGGAAGTGAAAGGCAGGACAAGGCGGCAGCACGGACACGAGGAGCCTCCGTCCCATTTCTAATGCAAACGTTAAAACGTCTCATGGCAAAGTTTTCTTGTATTTATAGAAAAAAATGTAATCCTAACGAACTTGTTAGTTTAGCAGGAAAACTCTGGAATGTGGCGTTTTAGGAACAGTCCGCACCACAATGCTGTTCTCATCCTCGTCTGCTCATACAATCACATAAACACCAAAGAAGCATCAAGCAGAAAATTACTTCAATCTAAAGATGAAAGATTTGTCTTTTTGGGAAACAAAAAAATAAAAACACAAACATTTTTACAGCTATTTTCTATTTTGTTTGTGTCAAACGAAGGCGACAGACCAGAAGATACCCAGTAGAAGAGCGAAGTATACTTACAGTGGCCGTTGCCAAAGTGAAGTCTTTTCTCATCGGGATGTTTGGATCTGCTGCAGCAACAAAACCTGCCAAGTCAGACCAAAAAATAATAAAAAAATTGGTACCAGAGTCACAATTTCCCCTGAGACTTCCCCACGGGCTCAGCCCAGGGGCTGGCGTGTGAAATCCCAGCTTTCATAAACCCAAAGAGGATCAGTAAGTCCTGTAATGTGCCGTGTTTGTACACTCCTCACCGCCACACACCTGCTTACAGACATAGCGTCCTCAGTAACGGGCACATATTACAAAAAAGGACAGGAAAGGGAAGGTTTGGATGGTAATTCTGTAAATTCAACATAATCAGTTCAGCTGAGGACGGAGAGGAAGTGGACTGATTTGACCGAAGGGGTTCAGGACGAACCTGCCAATCAGGACGTAGAGCAGTACAGTGAGGAGGATGATGGCCACAGCAGAGGAGACCGCAATCAGAACAACCTGGCTGCTCTCGCTGGAGATGGAGAAGGCTGCTGAAAGACAG
>NC_091754.1:3561277-3598777 GCF_043380555.1 Nothobranchius furzeri | reverse complement strand
TTGTGTCACGCCTTCTTAGGGTTCTGCAACCCCCCAAGGCGCTTCACAACACACGCTGGTGAGGACGAGCTACGACCTAGCGAGGCCTGCAGAACGCTGACGACACCGTTCCCTCCGACCACCACCAGCAGGCAAGGCGGGTTAAGTGTCTTGCTCAAGGACACAACAGCAGCATTCTCTGTTGGGAGCCGGGATTGAACCTGCAACCTTCCGATTACTGGACCACCCGCTCCTCCTGAGCTGCTGCCATCCCTATAACCTTTTATCAGAGGTCCTGAAGTTGACCGTTTCTGTTGTGACATCGGTGCTTTCTGGGCGTCGATCCTGAGCATGCTAGTGCAAGGCAGCTTCTCATTTCACACACACAAGCAATTCAACTTGATTTTCAGGTGCAAGAGAATAATGAAAACATTAAAGAGCAAGTCACCCATGACCAGATTCTTACTCAACTCCCACTTCCTGTTTGAAAAATGTAACAAATGCTGTTGCCTAGCAGACCGAGAGGGTGGAGCCGCTAACAAATACACACACACACACACACACGGCATTGTGACATCATAATGTACCATCTAACGTCATTGTGTACCTCTTAGCCAATAGCGATGGCAGATTTAAATTCAACTGCAGTGCAGAGTTTTTACCTGACAACGGCACAACACTGACAGTTTTAGGCAGAAAATTACAATTTTAACTAAAATGCACTAAAGTGCAAAACTATTGACTACACGTGTCTGCAGCACGATTAGACACGCATTTATATAGTTTATCAGAAAAAAAAGGTCGATTTGGGGGTGACTTGCTCTTTAAACAGCAGATTATTAAATCACATGTAAGATAAACAAATTAGAGGCCGACACGATATAGGTTTTTAAGGCCAATATCTAAATTAAATTAAATTAGATTAAATTAAAAAATACTTTATTAATCCCAGAGGGAAACTGGTTAGTTGGAAAGCTGATTATTAAGGTAATATATATGTAAGTTTTAGCACCTAAACCGTTTATTTTCTTATTTTTAACTCAAATTTTTCATCTTTCATCTGTTTACAAAATTTTATAATTTTATGACTTTATTTTTTCTGAGGTTAATCTAATTCCGTGTTGAGATCATTTGATTTTATGACTGTTTTATGTTGTTTTGAACATGCGAAGCACTTTGTGATTCTGTGTCTGTGAGATAAAATGTACTTACTGTTTACTTACACATGGACCGTGAAAGACAACTGAACATCACTGTGTGCAATAGAATAAGTCAATAAAGCTCTCATATTTATTGAACTTCCATTATAAAACAAACTGTAAACATCAAATAAAACAGTGTGTTGGGGTCCTTCAGGTTCTTTCTTCAGTCTAGAAGTGGTGGCAGTTGGCCACACAGGTGCCTGATTTTTTAAAATCTTTTAAAAATAATTTCGGCCGATAGAGATTATTTAGGTTATCGGCCGGCCTCTAACACAAATAAAACTAGATGTAAAAATGACTTTAACCTGTTTAATCCGAACACCCCCCCATTTGGGGCCTCTACAGCTTCATGTCCCAGACATCTGCAACTGTCCACGTTCTCCAAACACGACTAAAACCTCAGTCAAACAGCCCAGAGGGGAAACACGGCCGTTTTAAATTGTAATAAATTAAGATACCATGACATTTGGACTTTATTTTAGAAGAGCATCTGACCTTCACTGGTGTCTGCTGAAAAAAAACTCTTGAACAAAGGGTTAGGGCACTTTCACACAGGGCAGCTCTTCTAAAATAAAGTTCAGGTATTAGTTTATCTTAAAGTATCACAAACCAAAAACTGCTTTGTTTACAATCTAAACTGCTTTGATTGTAGCCGTGCTCGGGGAATGCAAACTATCACCGACACCTGGGACATGAAACTCCAAACTGGGAGGCGCCAGGGCCCAAAGAAAAAAGGCCTAGGGCCTAAAGGGTTAAACTAAGTAAGACTCGGGGCTCGTAGTGTGTTCGTCTGCCACAAGAACAAAGACCTCTGCGCAGGAAAACCACCAGTTTTGGTAAAGCTGTAATTCTTACCGTGTGAGCATCAGAGGAAAGACTTAGAAAGAAGGCATGTCTGATAATATCGGCTGATATCAGCATTGAAACGCAACATCTGAAATTATCTTCATCTGTTTTTACTCTTTTAATAATGCAGCGTTTAGATACCATGCACATAATAATAAACACCAAACTCTCCAACAACTTCCCCTCCCACACAAAATGTCTAAGTTTAACAGATCCGAGGCAAAGGTTTGAGATGTTTCTGCATGTTTGCCACAACTGTCATGACACGCTCCTGTTGACTCTTCCTCACTACCTTTTCTACAGGCTGCTGTTTCTACCAGGTCTGTCTTCCTTCACAGTTTTTATTTAAATATGTTCCTTTCTCCCATTTTTAAAACAATATTGTTTTTTAAATTATTTATTTTTTGTCAACATTTTTATCTTGAGAGAAGAAACTATTTTTTTAATAAAGTACCTCTCAAGATAAAAATCACGGGCGCTGCACAAGAATAAAAAAAATAAAAAATAAATAAATAACAAAGAAGATAAATGATGAAAAAAAATCCATAAAATAAAAAATATATATTGTAATAAAAAAGAGGTACTATGTAAAATATTATTTCGTGTTCTTCTGCTTAAACTAAAGTAGTTGTATAAGTTTTTTGCACAGACAGTTTTAAAGTTTAATCCTTATATTACCTTTTAATTTTCTAACGTTTCTGGTGTTTGAGCACCAAAAAATGCCCTCAGGACATATAAGGGTTACGAATGAATGACAGAAGAATTGTGATGTTAGTTACCTAAAATGATTTAGTTTTTCTTTACTTCTTATGACACAGATTTTGGTATCGTTTAATGTCAATATCAGAAAGTCTGACTCAGGCTATATCTGATATTGGTTTTTTTTTTCCATCGTGTATTTATCAAACATAAAATGTATAAATATCCTTATATATATATATATAATATCTAAAATGCAGGGATGAGCCCGTGTGGACATCCAGACCTGCAGTGAACTCAGACCCCGTGTCTCTCATTAAAGCAGAGATCAGAGTTCACAAAGAAAACAGCTTCTGTCAGCCTACTAATCAAGAAATTAGAGGCCGCCGTTGGCATTCAAGCAATATGATCCGTGGCACTCATGGTCGCACACACACATGAATAGACATCAAATCAGACAGAGTGATTAAACTTGCATCCACGGCTAATTACGCCATCAAATGTCAACCTAGCACAGCGTTGGCGCTGAAAGCCGACGTAATTCGTTCTGCACTAATTTCTCTCACAGAGGAATGAGGGACGGACCCCACAGATGCCTTTACTGTCTGCCATAAAACTTGTCTCCATTAAGGAGCTAACTGCAGAGGAAACAGCGTGAGGGAAACAGGAGATATTAGGAGGGATGAGAGGGAGTGTGTATGGAAGAATGGTGGTGGAAAGGTTATAAATAATGTAATAACGTGATGCCATATCTGAGGATAAAACTTAACAAAAACAAGAGTTTTAATAATGTTGTAGTATCCTCACATCTCAGGGTGAATCCGGATGATTCCTTCACATGTGTCCTACATGAAGCTGTTGAAGTACTCATAGTAAAGCTGGGAAATTCTATATTCTACACCAACCTTTTCGTAGTATTTTATCTCATAGTCCAGAATTATCCCGTTGGGTCTTTCTGGTTGCTGCCAGGAAAGGGAGACACTGTTTCGGGAAGTCTTCTCTTTGCGGATCACCGTTACTTGAGAGGGAGCTGGTCAGGAAACACAGGAGAGAGAGAGAGAGAGAGAGAGAGAGAGAGAGAGAGAGAGAAAGTTGCGTTAAAGTAAAGTTTCAGTGGAAATTCAGCCCAGCTTTGAATTCTGGACATTGTTGTCCAACATTCCCGCCTTTTGGGGCCACATTCCAGTGTGTGGATCGGGGCTGAGAGCGGAACAGGACAGTATACGTAACTTATGAAAAACAACATACCAAAATAAAAATCCAGCCACTTTTTGCCCCAAATGAAACTATTATTAACATTTTTAGACGACTTTTGAGAAACTTCTGTCCTACGATGTTTCCTACTTTGACGTTAATTTCAGTTCCTTCTCTTGGACCACGTCGTTGAAGGAATGATTTCCCTCTTTAAACCTTTTATTGTCTGCTCCCCTTTTCTTTTGGTTTGTTGTTTTCTCCTTTTGCCAGTTTTCGTTGCCAGTCCATCGCCCATGCATGGCCTTGCCTCGGGCAGTTCACATGGTCCCAGCGCACTAATTCAGCACATCTCTCCTTCCATCAAGCCCTGCTCTCCTTCTTCAGTTCGCTCCTCGCTCCCTTTCTCATTTCCCTGTTTTACTGCTCTCTAATTGCCAGGCAGCTTCGGGGCCAGCTCAGCGTCTGAGGCATCGACTTATAATTTTATTAGACCACAGGAAAAAACATGTTTGTCTTTGAAATATTCTAGCCTCTCTTGATTATGATTATACGGCCGCAGAAAGCATCTGAGTGTGCGTACGCAGACTTGTGTGCATTTCCGCGGGAAGTTATTTTTTCTCCTGTAATGAATCCAGATGGGGAGAATCTGTTTCTGTACCCCCTCTAACTCCTCACCCCCTCTCTCCTCGGCTCTGACAGTGGGGTGAGGCGGTGCTTTTTATTGGCTCGCTGGTTTATGGTGGTAATGATTTACTGAGTCTGGGCTGCTTGGAGGCAGCTTCGAGTTCCTCCCTCCCTGTTTTCTTCTCCTATCTTTCTCTGCGAGTCTATCGCCAAGCACTTCATTTGCTGTCAGTCTGTTTCTGTGTGAGTTATAAGTGTAAAACTGACACCAGTCCCCATGTGCCACTCGCGATGCAGCTGTTTAAAGAGACTTACGGCAAACGACACCAAGCTGCTGGAAGTGACGTGATTACATTATTAAACAGCTCAGTAAATAAAAACATGACCCAAATGAAGGTGAAACAAAACCTAAACCCTCTCTTAGACAACCACATCGTAGCGTCTAAAACCCCCTCGGTGAAGTTCAGCTGCAGTTGCATCTTCAGCAGCTCTGCACATGTGGATCACACTCAGTGTGTTAGCATAGCTGTGACTGCGAGTGGAGGGCAAAGGAGGCGAGGGGAGGAGGACTATCTGACAGCACCTTGACAGCCCAGCCAGGACGCAGCGCGCTCCTTCCCAGGGAAACACTTAATCCAGCTTTTAACAGCTCTGGCATCTGTGTGTGTGTGTGTGTGTGTGTGTGTGTGTGTGTGTGTGTGTGTGTGTGTGTGTGTGTGTGTGTGTGTGTGTGTGTGTGTGTGTGTGTGTGTGTGTGTGTGTGTGTGTGTGTGTGTGTGTGTGTGTGTGTGTGTGTGGACGGGTGGGGCTGGGGCACTGACATACCTAATCCTTGTAAACTCTGAGGGCTGATGGAGGGTGTGCAGCTGGAAGCTGGGATATTTGTTAGAGAGCAAAGGGACTGTGTGTGTGTGTGTGGCATGTTAAGGTGTGTGTTCTGTGTTTAGACGTGTGTGCTTGCTGATCAGTTATACAAGATCTCTTCCTTCTGATCACTCAAAGACGTGTTTCCGTATTCTCGTCACACACCGACCTCTTAGCACTGATGAGCCTTCTGCAAATCTAATATATATTCAGATTGTAGAGAATCCCCTCGACTAACAACTCGGATTATTCCACGACACTCGCGCTTTGCTGGACTGTCTTATCTTTCTCATTCGGATTGTCTTCTCGATATCACTTTTTAATTCCCTCTGACCTTTATCCTTAATGCAATAAACCCTTTTGTCATTTCTTTCCTTAAGTTGAACCGTATGTGCACTCATGTGAAACACACACACACACACACACACACACACAATCCCACTTTCACATTTCAAAGCCTTAAAGGGGGCCGTGTATTTCACTTGTCAGTTGTAATAAAGCCCAGCTGTGACGACGCGGAGCGAACAATAGCAGATATGGATCTGTGCAGACATTCTTTCACGTTTGTGTTCTGTTGCATCTGTTGGACGTCTAGATGTTGGTCTTCCATGAATGTCAAATAAAACAATATGAATATATAAACCAGTACATCAGAGGGACTTTAGCACAACATAAAAATAAACACATGAAGCAAATGCAATAAATCAGGAATTAGTCATCTGCATATGTATTTGAGTCTTAGCTTGCCCGAAACACTTCTTTATTTTTGTGAACTCAGAACTATTTATTTGAATTATTACTAGTAAAGAAGCCTCTGGTGTTCATGCACACTCCCATTAGTCCTGGCACATGAACGCTCATATAACAAACAGGAATTCTACATATTAGGCTTCAAGTAACACTGATCACTCATTAACATGTTCCATTTCCCCATGTGCCCACCATCATCATCAGCGCGATAGCTGGGCTGCGCTGTGTGCCACCCTGTGAGTGAAGCTCATCTGTTTGTTTTGGGCCAAAAACTTTCCAAGTGCCAAATCTAAATTTAAGGCTAGGGCTAGGAGGGAAAATACCATTAGGAGTAATGTAGAAAGGTATAAATACAGGGAGACAGGCTAGTGGCTTGGCTGTATGGGACAGGTCGAAGGAAAGGGTTGGTGTCCAATCAAAGGGACAGGAAGAAAAATACCAGAGAGAAACAGAAATACTGAGAGGAAAATTGCTGAACTATTGACACTGAATACAAAGGCCAACTGTGTAGGAGAAGAATGATGGGGAGGGGGAAGGAAACTTAAGTTAATGAACTATGGCTAGACCTTTGTGCATTCCTTGCTCCAGTCAGGGATTTCTGAGGTTTGGGCACTTTAAACTGCAGCTAGATTTATCTTAGCCTTGTATTTCATATCACGGGTTCCCTTTGCCTCTTTATTCTTCTAAGAACTAGATGTGAGGAAAGATTTGCACAAAAGGATTGATGGGAGTTTTAGGAGGCCATCCTCACATTAAGGGAGTCTGTTAAAAGGAAGAGATATTTATTTTGCAAAGGAGGAAGACATGTGATCCTGGTTGTTAAACAAGAGGGCACTGATCTGGGATCAGCTGGTAAACATCCAACGTTATAGTCATACACAACAGCGGCTGTTATTACACGATAAGAACCATAAAGGTTGAGCCTTCATCTTTTAAATCTACACTGGTTAGTTGCTATATGTTGTAAAAAAATATTTCCTACTTAGGTAATTTGAGATCTTCAGCTACTTAGTTTAAGGGTTTAAGCCCTAGGCTGGTCCTCGGGGAACACTGTTCTGCAGAGTTCCCTGATGTAATTCACCTGATTTAGGCGTCATCTTAGAGAAAAGTGTATTAGAGGTAAGAAAATATTCTTGTTTATTTATTTATTTGACTGAATGTTTAAATTGTGTGTCTGGAGCCACAAAACATTAACAGTCATAAGAATGACCTGAATTTTGACAGTCAGTGTTTAAACTTTGGATAATTTGGCTGGAGTTGTCTGATCCATTAAACATTGATGTTTTCTGCATCTATGAAGTCTCCTTTGTTTCTCTGCCTCCAAATTCTAATATTTCAACACATACAGGTCCTTCTCAAAAATTGCATATTGTGATAAAGTTCATTATTGTCTGTAAGGTACTGATGAACATTAGATTTTCATATATATTAGATTCATTACACACAACTGAAGTAGTTCAAGCCTTTTATTGTTTCTAATATTGATGATTTGGGCATACAGCTCATGAAAAACCAAAACTCCTATCTCAATAAATTAGCGTATTTCATCCGACCAATACAAGAAAAGTGTTTTTAATACAAAAAAAGTCAACCTTCAAATAATTATGTTCAGTTATGCACTCAGTACTTGGTCGGGAATCCTTTAGCAGAAATGACTGCTTCAATGCGGCGTGGCATGGATGCAATCAGCCTGTGGCACTGCTGAGGTGTTATGGAGGCCCAGGATGCTTCGATAGCGGCCTTAAGCTCATCCAGAGTGTTGGGTCTTGCGTCTCTCAACTTTCTCTTCACAATATCCCACAGATTCTCTACGGGGTTCAGGTCAGGAGAGTTGGCAAGCCAATTGAGCACAGTAACACCATGGTCAGTAAACCATTTACCAGTGGTTGTGGCACTGTGAGCAGGTGCCAGGTCGTGCTGAAAAATGAAATCTTCATCTCCATAAAGCTTTTCAGCAGATGGAAGCATGAAGTGCTCCAAAATCTCCTGATAGCTAGCTGCATTGACCCTGCCCTTGATAAAACACAGTGGACCAACACCAGCAGCTGACATGGCACCCCAGACCATCACTGACTGTGGGTACTTGACACTGGACTTCAGGCATGTTGGTATTTCCCTCTGCCCAGTCTTCCTCCAGACTCCGGCACCTTGATTTCCAAATGACATGCTAAATTTATTTCATCCGAAAAAGTACTTTGGACCACTGAGCAACAGTCCAGCGCTGCTTCTCTGTAGCCCAGGTCAGGTCAGGCGCTTCTGCCGCTGTTTCTGGTTCAAAAGTGGCTTGACCAGGGGAATGCGGCATCTGCAGCCCATTTCCTGCACACGCCTGTACACGGTGGCTCTGGATGTTTCTACTCCAGACTCAGTCCACTGCTTCCGCAGGTCCCCCAAGGTCTGGAATCGGTCCTTCTCCACAATCTTCCTCAGGGTCCGGTCACCTCTTCTCGTTGTGCAGCGTTTTCTGCCACACTTGTTCCTTCCCAAAGACTTCCCACTGAGGTGCCTTGATACAGCACTCTGGGAACAGCCTATTTGTTCAGAAATTTCTTTCTGTGTCTTAACCTCTTGCTTGAGGGTGTCAATGATGGCCTTCTGGACAGCAGTCAGGTCGGCAGTCTTACCCATGATTGTGGTTTTGACTAATGAACCAGGCTGAGAGTTTTTAAAAGCCTCAGGAATCTTTTGCAGGTGTTTAGAGTTAATTAGTGGATTCAGATGATTAGGTTAATAGCTCGTTTAGAGAACCTTTTCATGATATGCTAATTTTTTGAGATAGGAACTTTGGGTTTTCATGAGCTGTATGCCAAAATCATGAATATTAGAAACAATAAAAGGCTTGAATTACTTCAGTTGTCAATCCATTCATCCATCCATTTTCATCCGCTTATCTGGAGTCGGGTCGCTGGGGAAGTAGCCTAAGGCGAGAAGCCCAGACTTCCCTCTCCCCAGCCACTTGGGCCAGCTCCTCTGGGGGAATCCAAAGGCGTTCCATGGCCAGGTGAGAGACATAGTCCCTCCACGGTGTCCTGGGTCTACCTTTAGGTCTCTTCCCGGTTGGATGTGCCCGGAAAACCTCACCAGGGAGGCGTCCAGGAGGCATCCTGACCAGATGCCCGAGCCACCTCAACTGGCTCCTCTCGATGTGGAGGAGCAGGGGGTCTACTCCGAGCCCCTCCCGAATGACAGAGCTTCTCACCCTATCTCTAAGTGAGAGCCCATCTACCCTTCGGAGAAAACTCATTTTGGCCCCTTGTATCCGTGATCTCGGTCTTTTGGTCACTACCCAAAGCTCATGGCCATAGGTGAGGGTAGGAATGTAGATTGACCGGTAAATCGAGAGCTTCGCCTTCTGACTCAGCTCTCTCTTTACCACAACAGGCCGGTACAACGCCAGCATCACTGCCGATGCAGCACCAATCCACCTATCGATCTCACGCTCCAGTTTTCCCTCACTCATGAACAAGACCCCGAGATACTTAAACTCCTCCACTTGGGGCAGGACCTCATCCCTGACCCGAAGAAGGCATTCTACACTTTTCCAAATCAAGACCATGGTCTCAGATTTAGAGGAGGTGATTCTCATCCCAGCTGCTTCACACTCGGCTGCGAACCACTCCAGCGAATGCTTAAAATCACATTCTGATGAAGCCAACAGGACCACATCATCTGCAAAAAGTAGAGACCTGATCCTCAGGCCACCAAAACGGATGCCCTCCACACCTTGGCTGCACCTAGAAATCCTGTCCATAAAGGTTATGAACAGAATCGGTGACAAAGGGCAGCCTTGGCGGAGTCCAACTCTCACTGGGAATGAGCCTGACTTACTGCCACCAATGTGGACCAAGCTCTGACACTGGTCATACAGGGACCTAACAGCCCGTATCAGAGGGCCTGGTACCCCATACTCCCGGAGTAACCCCCACAAGGCCCCCCGACGGGCGCGGTCAAACACCTTCTCCAAATCCACAAAACACATGTAGACTGGTTGGGCAAATTCCCACGCACCCTCCAGGATCCCCCTAAGGGTATAGAGCTGGTCCAGTGTTCCACAGCAAGGACGAAAACCACATTGCTCTTCCTGAATCTGAGGTTCAACAATCCGACGGACCCTCCTCTCCAGAACCTCTGAAAAGACCTTACCAGGAAGGCTCAGGAGTGTGATCCCCCTGTAGATGGAACACACCTTGCGGTCCCCCTTTTTAAATAAGGGGACCACCACCCTGGTATGCCAGTCCAGTGGGACTGCCCCCGATGTCCACGTGATATTGCAGAGCCGTGTCAACCAACACAGCCCCACAACATCCAGAGCCTTAAGGAACTCTGGGCGGATCTCATCCACCCCCGGAGCCTTACCACAGAGGAGCTTTTTAACCACCTCAGTGACCTCAGCACCAGAGATTTGAGAGGCCAACCCAAAGTCCCCAGACTCTGCTTCCTCACTGGAAGACGTGTCGGTGGGATTGAGGAGGTCTTCAAAGTATTCTGCCCACCGATCCACAACGTCCTAAGTAGAGGTCAGCAGCACACCGTCCCCACTATAGATAGTATTGGTAGCGCACTGCTTTCTCCCCCCGGTGGGGATGGTGAACCAGAATCTCCTCAAAGCCGTACGGAAGTCTTGCTCCATGGTCTCACCAAACTCCTCCCATGCCCGGGTTTTTGCCTTGGCGACCACCCGAGCCACGTTCTGCTTGGACTGCCGGTACCCGTCCGCTGTCTCTGGAGTCCCACAGACCAAAAAGACCTGACAGGACTCTTTCTTCAGCTTGACAGCATGCCTAACCGCCGGTGTCCACCAGCAGGTTCGAGGGTTGCCACCACGACAGGCACCGACGATCCTGCGACCACAGCTACGGTCGGCCGCCTCAACAATGGAGGCACGTAACAGGGTCCATTCAGACTCAATGTCCCCCGCCTACCCCGGAAAATATTGTAAGTTCTGTCAGAGGTGGGAATTGAAGCTCCTTCTGAATGGAGACTCTGCCAGACGTTCCCAGCAGACCCTCATGATACGTTTGGGCCTGCCTGGTTGGACCGCCATCCTCCCCCACCATCTAGCCAACTCACCACCAGGTAGTGGTCAGTTGAAAGCTCCGCCCCTCTCTTTATCCGAGTGTCCAAGACATGCGGCCGCAGGTCAGATGAAACAACAACAAAGTCGATCATCGAGCTGCGGCCTAAGATATCCTGGTGCCAAGAGCACATATGGACACTTTTATGTCTGAACATGGTGTTCATTATGGACAATCCATGACTGGCACAGAAGTCCAATAACAAAACACCACTCGAATTCAGATCGGGGGGCCATTCTTCCCAACCACACCTCTCTAGGTCTCACGGTCATTGCCCACGTGAGCGTTAAAGTCTCCCAGCAGAACGAGGGAGTCACCGGAAGGAGCGCTTTCCAGCACCCCCTCCAAGGTCTCCAAAAAGGGTGGGTAGTCTGAACTGTAGTTTGGTGCATAAGCACAGACCACAGTCAGAGCCCTTCCCCCCCACACGTAGGTGGAGGGAGGCTACCCTCTCATTCACTGCTCGGCGCCTCTCAGTGGGAGCAACTCCAGAGTGGTAGAAAGTCCAACCCCTCTCATGGAAACTGGTTCCAGAGCCAGAGCCATGCGTCGGAACCTCTCAACCTCACACACTAACTCAGGCTCCTTCCCCACCAGAGAGATGACATTCCATGTGCCAAGAGCCAGCTTCTGTAGCTGAGGATCAGACTGCCAAGGTCCCCACCCTTGACAACCACCCGTCACACACTGCACCCGACCCCTTTTGCCCCTCCCACGAGTGGTGAGCCCATGGGAAGGGGGATCCACATTTCCTCTTCGGGCTGTGCCTGGCCGGGCTCCATGGGTGAAAGCCCGGCCACCAGGTGCTCGCCAACCTGTCCCACCTCCAGGCCTTGCTCCAGAGGGGGGCCCCAGTGACCCACGTCCGGGCAAGGGAACATGGTTTCCATTTATATAGTTCATCATAAGAGGTCTTCGGGCAGCTCTTTGTCTGATCCCTCACCTAGGACCTGTTTGCCATGGGTGACCCTACCAGAGGCAGAAAGCCTCTGACAACTTAGCTCCTAGGATCACTGACACACTCAAACCCCTCCACCACGGTAAGGTGGCAGCCCAGTTGTGTGTAATGAATGTAATACATATGAAAGTCTAATGTTTATCAGTACATTACAGACAATAATGAACTTCATCACAATATGCTAATTGTTTTAGAAGGACCTGTATGTGTTTCATTTTGAGGGGTGCTGAAAGACCCCATATTCAATAGGGAGCCTAAGGCACTTCCGCATCATGGGTCCCTGGAAGAACAAAAAATGAATGCAAGTCAACGGGGCAAAAACTGTATCAGCTTGTAAAGGTTAGAAATTAGCATGACTACAAACGAGAAATCCGCACACAGGGACCCTACGTGTCCTCCCTTTCCAGTCTGCTCATGGGTCCCCGGAAGAACGAAAAAATTAATGCAAGCCAACGGGGCTAAAAACGCTATTTTCTAATCCGCTTTGCCTTACGCCCTTGATCACACGTGTTGTACTGAAATTTAAATGAAAAGTAATGATTTGTGTTTCGACTACGCCAGTAATGTACTTTGAGATTTGTCAGCTTGTCAAAGTTTTTAATTAGCATGACTACACACCAGAAATCAGCACGTTGCATATGTGACGTCACCACAAATTCTCCTCTCCCCTAGAGTAGCTGCTACTTACCACATGACCAGATTGTTGGTGGTTTTTGTCCTCCTGTGGAAAGTTTGCTGGCCTTACTGCCATTTTCCCTCAGTTTTCTCCGTGTCTGGTTCAATGACGTCACTTTCGTGATGCACATTTGTAGTCCTGGACTTATTTTCACACAAAACCTAAAATATCGTTCCCCTCGTTCGAAAATAAGCATGTTCTTGGTATAAAAATGCTTCTTTAAAATTCATGGACATCATATGTGAAATCCATGGAACATGACAAGCAGAATTAGAAAATAGTGTTTTTAGCCCCGTGACTTGCACTCTTTTTTTTTTGTTCTTCTGGGGACCCATGGTGCAGAAGTGACTTAGGCTCCCTATCTCAGAGCCCTTTTTACCACGCTAGTAAAATATATATAAAAAAAAAAAAACAGTACATGGAGTAAATGCTATATTTTAGCAAGAAAAAACAGCAAACCTCCCACACCTAAAGAATGGTTTGATCCCACTCCCCTTTCCCAGACTCGGGCTCTGAGTGCTCTGAGCACAGAGGATTCTGCCTTCCTGAGTGGCTGATCTGCTGTAGTGGTGAAAGTACCGTACCTGCCTTAAAAAAGGAAACGTGGCTCGATTTTTAACTTCTACCACTCAAGGCTTCTATAGGTCCAAACGTCTTTGTTTGTTGACTTCAAATGGTGTTTTGCTTTTTGGGACTCTGGTGGTTTGTCCTATAGCTGAAGTGGTAGCAGCTGGCTGTTTCTCCTTCTCTGATGTTACTGAGCGGAGAACCTCTCACACCAGTGGTGTTCTGGTGCTGAATACGTGAGTGGAGGACCCAGGGAAGTTGGGTGGTGGTCCAATAGTTGCTTTTGGTCTGAGACTTGTCATTGGTTTTTAGACAAATGCGAGGGAACCACTTTATTTTTTATTTTTTTTAACTCCACAATATATTTATAGCTATACTATGTAAGAATGTTAAGAGGCATAAAAAATGTGTTAGGATAGCTCGTTTTGCAGATTTGCCGTTATAGTTTTTTATCTGCCAAAGAGGTGGTTTTGCCGGCTGTTTTGAATGTCTCTTTGGTGAAGCAATGGTTGGTTCCCATTTCTAGATTTTGATTTGGGAAGGGCAATTCCAACCAATTTTTTAACTCCTGGAGCATCTTTACTGTGCTCTTCTTATAAAACTAGAACACCAAGACCCTTCAAACCTGGATTATTCCCCACCAATAGAAGAGTCCCTAAAAACATAGTTTATGGCAGGGGGACGCAACTAAATTTGTTCAAGGGCCAGAGTTGTATTTGTATTATTGTATATGTATTTATTAATATTTAAAATGGCTTTGTTTTCCATCTAAACTGACGGTAGTTTTAGTTGTTTGGAGAACATAAAACAATTATTGATGTTTGGGGCATGAATTTTGCTGCTTAACTTCAAAGTCCCCCAATTGGGGATGTTAGGGCCCAAAGTTGGGGGTCCGGGTGGAAAGCTCTGGAAGGCCGGATGTGGCCCACGGGCCACCAGTTGAGGTTCACTGGTTTATGGCTGATGAAACATTAATTGAATTTTTTTAATTGAATTAAAAACAAAGTGTTGCTTTTCTTTCACAAATGTGGAAATGAAATGGTGTTAAAATCTACATCCCAGTGAAAATAACCTTGCCTGGTGGGCAGCTCTCTGGGTGTACAGCACCCTTAAACCTCTGATAGAATCGTCCTGTTTCAAAGCAAGATGTCTTCAAGTTACTTCTATTGAGTTTGTAAAGAAAAACATTTTCTCTAAACCTACAAAAACCTGATGAAATGATGGGGCAATAGTTTTAAACTGACTTGTTTGTGCATCCACTCAGTTGTTTCCCAAAGCATTGGCTGTGACGTCTCACCTGCTTGATTGGTGGTGATGGTGACAGCGGCGTATTGTCTCATCTTAGGCGCCAGTGATGACACGCCGTTCTGCGCTTCAATCTCAAATGTGTAGTTGGTGTGGGCCAACAGGTCGCCCACCGTTACTGTAGTGTTGTGGAGGCCAGAGGCTCTTGGCAGAAAGCGAACGTTGCTTCGACACGGCTCACAGTGTTGAGTCCCGCTGCTGCTGCCGTTAGCAGCAACACCTCTGCAGCGCTTACAGACGACATTAAAGGTGATATCCCGACGTCCTCCAGTGTCCTCCGGCCAGCTCCAGTCCAGGATTACCGAGGTCTCATTGATGGAAGAGATCACGTTCCGGGGAGCTGAAGGAGGTCCTGAGAAAAGAAGGAGTTGAGATGAGGTGGAGGAGGTCATTTGATTTACTGATGGGAAAAGAGTTTCAGAGAAGGAATAAAAAAGGAAAGTGGAAAAGCATGAAAAGAGGAAAGCTGCATCACCATCAGTTAACCAGCTGACACTAGATGGAATCAAGAGACATGTGCAGTACATTAGTACATTTAGGATCAACTTTATGGATCGATGTCCTCCTAAATCATTATTTCCCTTGATCTGTTTCTATTTCAGATAACATGTCAGAGCTGTAGAATCGGTTTCCATGAACAAATGAGATTTTACTTTAAGAATGAAAGCAGCAGAGAATTTCTAAAACACATGAATATGTTTAGGAGAATGTGTTCATTTTTTACTTCAACATTTTTTTTTCAAACAACATTCGCTAATGAAATTAGTCTGTTTTACAGTAACTATTATTTTGCTCGTTTTCACATTTATAACGTTTCATCTTTTAGCAAGGCTTTAGCTGATGGGATTCAAATAAAACATGTAAAGTAAAAATGTTGCATCTCACGTGGACAGATTCATTCACGAGCTGTAACTATTAGGCATGACCACAGAGTCTCCATAAGGTGAGTCTCACTTTAACTGGGTCAGGTGATTCTGCTGCTGAAAAGCTGAACGTTGCTTTAGAGACTAAAACACGAAAAATTCAGCCTCATTTCTCAGTAATTAGAACTATTCGTCACTCATTCATCATTCCTTGAATTCTGGAATATTTCCCAGACTCAGGTGACAAGAACTTTTTACCACCGTGAATGGGGTCGATGACGGGTGTTTAATTTGACAAATGCAGCACCCACAGACCAAGACCATATTTATTTCACAAAATACCATTCAATGATTTACTCAATTTATTTATTTTCATTTAATTTATCATCTCTCTGTGCTTGAACCTATCATCATAATTAGCACCATTCAGTCATCATTATTTAAAGATAGAAAGTACAAAGTTACATTTTTTTAAATATAATTGAAAGTGAAGAAAATATCTGTCATTGGCCACAGCAAACGGGACATTTTGAGCATTCATTAAAAACTTATTTTTAAAAAATGCTGTTAAACATAAAGTTATAACAAAAGTGACTCACTCGTGTGTTTAATTTATTTTTTGCTTTATCTTAGTCTGTAAATGTATTTCAGCAGCTTGTTTCTACTTTGGTTTGCTATTGAGAAAGAAAAAAGGAGCACATCATAGCAATTTTGGTGACTAAAAGAAAAACAAACTCAAACACATAAAAGTAAAAAAAAAGTCTTATTTCAAGCATATTTTTAAAGAATAAAGCTGCTACTTATACACAGAAGACAAAGCTGTCAAACAACTCACCTAAATACTGAACAGACAAAGAAAGGAATAACACGAAGAAGGAAAAAGCCTTTCTGGATCATGTCTGGAGATAAAGCACTTTGTTTAGTTGGTTTCACTAATTTACTTCTTTCTCAAACTGCGGTCAACTCCCGTCTCAGAATCCGTTTTATGTGTTTTTGCCGAATCAGTTGAAAGGAAAAATGAAACTGGGAAATCAGATAAAGACATCTGGGAATCAGTAGGTCATCTGTGAAGAGTTTGGAATTTTACAAAAAATAAAATGAAAGCCCACATGCGATGGAAAAAAGAGACTAAAAAAACATTCTGGAAAATTCTTAAACAGCACCAACAAACCAAATGAGACAACCTTCAATTAGAGTTCTCACCTACTTAACGTTGCACGTGAAAATGTTAGAAATAAAAACTCGAAGTCATCAAATTTTTGCTATGAGAGCCGCTTTTGTCTCAGCTGCTTGAAGTTAAGCAGGAAAAGATGACAGCCTTCCTTTGTGCCACTCAGCAAGGTGCATTGGCACGTCACTCCCTACATACTTGTGTCCGTTTAGAGCTGGTTAGGGTTGTAAAGGAATGCGACGGAGCTTTTAAAAGTAAAAAAATATATAAATTCTTCTGAGCTTTGCTGGTAAAAAGTGCTGATACAGACATGCCGAACACAGACGCACATTCCACTGGGGCATCTCCCCCCTAATTGTTTCTGCTGAACATTTTCTGTCTGGCCTTTAAACATTTCTTGCCAACATTTTCACATTTCCCAAGTCAACATGAAACAACCCCTATCAGGCTGCTAACAGTAAAATCCCTCTCCTGAGATAATCACGATCATTATCGCCTAACAACCCATCTATTCATTTTCATCTCTCGTGTTGTTCCAACTGTCCCAGCGAGGTGAAATCCATGTAGTTGACAAGATGATGTTGAGATAATCACAACGGGGACCTGCGTGACTGTCTTTCTAATTAGGATTCTGTCTACAGCTGTGGGCCGTGATTTATATTTTCTACTGTTCTCCGTGCTGCTCGTTTTGTAACGGATGTATATATAATCTATCATCAGGGAATGCAGTGATTTATGGCTTTAAAGGGAAGGCACTTTGGAAGACTTGCAGGAGACAACTGCACCTGAAAACTATTTGCCTTAAATTGAAACGAGAGGGTGATATAGAATGGAAATTTGGTAAAATTGTCCTGGGCAACTTAACCTAAATATTTTAGGTAAAAAAGGTGAGCTTTTTGTTTTTTAAAGGTGCATTGTGTAAAAATGATGTAAGAACGAAATCCTGTAGTGAAATATGGGTATTGCAGCCTATTTTAAAACACAGGAGTGGGTTCTCTCCGGGTTCTCCGGCTTCCTCCCACAGTCCAAAAACATGACTGTTAGGTTAATTGGTCTGTGCAAATTGTCCTTAGGTGTGTGTGATTGTTTGTCCTGTTTGTCCCTGTGTTGACCTGCGATGGACTGGCTCTCTGTCCAGGGTGTACCCCGCCTGATTGCCTGTTGACCGCTGAATGGCCCTTAACAGAAAGCCACCCACCCCATACTCCTGGAGCGTCCCCCACAGGGTGCCCCTGGGGACACGGTCATAAGCCTTCTCCAAATCCACAAAAAACATGTGGATTGGTTGGGCAAACTCCCATGCCCCCTCCATCACCCTTTGATGCTTTGATATGTAAAATAAATTCCAAAAATATGAATATATATATTTATATATAAAATATATATTATAAAGAAAGTGATATTAAGACAGATGTGCTATAACACATATGTCAGAGTCAAGGCCCGAAGGCCAGATGCGGCCCGCGGAGCATTTTTATGTGGCCCGCGAGATAAATATAAAAAATATATTAAAACTGGCCCGCTGGCCGATTTTAGCAAAAACTTCAACTCCCATGATGCTTTGCGGCGTCAGCGCGGAGCCGACGAAGCCCCCTCCTTTGTGTTTTTTCCGCCTGCTGCCGGTCTCTGCAGCTCCGCTGTCTCGGACAAACTACACTCCTCTCACTCAGCGCCGAGTTCACTCAGCTGTTTTCTGACGTTGAAGCCCAGAAACAGAGATTCTAGCCGCTCAGTAATGTGTTCACGACTGAAAGAAAAAGTGTTCCAACTAACTTCCAGACAGAGCTGATATAACTCCAGCGAGCAGCGACACGCTCAAACCAGCACGACTCTGTGGTTGTGTTTCCTCCCCGACACACAACGTGGTCAAGCTGCTCAGACATGTTCATCAGCACAAACCTATGTGAGCACCTGTTGTCATCTAATGTTGTCATTATTATGATGAAGATGAACAAAACAACAGGAGTCTCCTCCTCAGCTCAGATCAACCCCATGATGCAGGTATCTGGCTGGAACAGGTGAGCATCACAGTAAACCAGTGGAGCAAACTGAGCTTTAAATATGTTGGTTTTATGCTCTTTTTCTGCTCCAAAACATGAAAGTTAACAGGTGAGATGTTGCATTTTCATTTAAGATAAAGTGATATTTAATTTTGTTGTTGGCCCGTGAGAAAAGATTTAACCTACAGTAAACAGGAAGTGGAAAGGCTGCAGATAGAGGAATAGAATAGAAAATCCCTTTATTGTTCCTCAGTGGGGAAAGCTTGACGTCACAGCAGCGATGACACGTATTACAGGAGAACAAAAGAATAAAAAATAAGAAAAATGAATAAACAAGAAAACATAAATCCTGAATAGATTTTAAAAATGCTGATTATACCACAAGTAACGAATACCACTGATGCCTTTTATTTAAAACTGACTTGCTCGTGTGTCATTTGGTTATTCCACATTCAGTGTTAATGCAGAAATAAGTTTGTTTCCAAATTTAAAGGTTCAAAATTGCATATATGTTGATAAAGAAAATGTGCAAATTTGCCGTCACTTTTTCAAAAAATATTAAGTTTGGCCCTCGACTCCATCCCAGAGTTTCATTTCGGCCCCTTGTGAGTTTGAGTTTGACACCCCTGTGCTATAAAATATAGCTCAGACCTGATAACAGCGCACCGAGCAAAAGGGAGCAGGTGGCTCATGATATAGGGAGCCTAAGTCACGCCTATCTACTTCCAGACCACGGGTCCCCAGAAGAATGAAAAAATGAATGCAAGTCAACGGGGCTAAAAACACTATTTTCTAATTCCGCTTGTTTTGTGCCATGGATTTCACGTATGATGTCCGTGAATTTTAAAGAAGCATTTTGATACCAAGAACTTGCTTATTTTCGAAAAGGGGGAAACGCTATTTTAGGGTTTGTGTGAAAATAAGTCCAGGACTACAAATTCGCATCACGAAAGTGATGTCATCGAACCAGACACTGAAAAAACTGATGGAAAAGGGCCGTAAGTTCATCCCTGGCTTGTCTCGGACAAAGGAAAGGGGGTCTTTGTGAAAAAAAAAAGGTTGGAAATCACTGTTCCAGATGACAAGCGAAGACGAGTCACGCGCAGTAAATCTATAGGTAGATAAATACATTTCAATGTAATATAAAATTGTGGTAATTAAAAAAGTAGCTTGATAATTAATTTTAGAGCCGACTATTTGCTTCTAATTCACCGTTAGCATTGTTAACTCAACGTTAACCTCACACCTTCTGTCCCTGATTTTACAGTAAAACAAAAACATGCCATGGCTTCTTTGGGGTACAAAAAAATAACTTCTGGGTCGCTCCTAGTTACTGACTTCGGATATTTTAGAAGCATTGTGGCATTTTGCTGGCCGGTGTCCAATTACAAATCCTGGCACTGCAGCGTTAGCTTACACAGATTCAGTAATCTTGTGGCTTACAGATTTTAAACAAAGACTATTTCCCTCTTTGGACATTTTGAAAGGAGAAAAATCCACAACTGCCAGCCGGCTGAGAAAAAATTCTGTTTTAATGTAACCTTTCCAACACTGAGACATTAGACTGTTTTGTGACAATTTCACTGTAAAATTCTTACATATTGTACCTTTAAACACACTAATGAAATAAAAGTCTACTGAGAGACAATGGGACAATGGTCTACTTTACTTGATATTTATTACAGCACATCACAATAGTATTTTAAAATAAAAAATTATTGCACTTACGAGTACATGCCATAGAGGCAGGGTCCTCCTCAGCACGAAAGTAGTTTTTCTCACAGCCACAGTGCAGTGACCCTTCATGGTGAGAGAAGCTGTGAGGCGGACACTTTGAACACTCCATGTTGCCCAGCGTAGATTTATAGAAGCCTGCCCTGCATGCTGGAAAACAAAAGAACACAGACAGATACGTGAGCATCATGCTGAACCAGCAGCTATATAATGGCTTGATTCTTCTTCGGGGCAACTACAACAATAGCGAGTAAGAAATGAAAGATGGAGAGCATTATTACAGTGTTTTTTTCTGTCACACAGTGCAAGAAAGCTAAAGGTACAGTAAATCTATAACAGATATAACAGCAAATGCTTGTAACACTTTTTATGTTGTTTTTTTCTGAAATGTCTTTGTTACCTTCTTCAGCTCTCAGAAGACTCAACATGAATAATGCAAAATGTCCCCTCAGATGAAAGGGATGTTCGTTTTAAATATCCTTGGTGTTAAATCTGCACTCAGTAGCTCTTTTGCCTCCTACTCAACACAATTATGTTGCAATCTTTGCAAGTAGGGAGACACTCTACTGCTGTATTTTACGTTTATGTGGGAGAAAGCAAAGGCAACACAGAAAGAAATGAAAAGTATTTTGATGTTTAAGATGTTCTCTGATTTTATTCACACCAATTCAATTTCTAATCTATTTTAAATCTATATCAATTGTATTTATGCAAGTCTAAAACATTTAAGCACCTTAAATGCTAACATCAAAAGCATGTTAAATGCCAAGGATTCCTCCTAACTAAATGAGACGGTTTTTGAGCTTGAAAATTCACTGATATTCTACTTAGATCAGTTTAACATTTGGATGAAGCTATTGAAAGGTTTTAAATAAAATATTATATTGGGTTGTAATTTACAAAGAAACAACTGTCTGTCAGGATGAAACCTTCAAAAAGATAACGGAAAATCAAATCTCTCTTTTTTAAATCAAACAAACTCTCCATGGTCACTAATTCATTTTTACGAATGTCCGATAATATCGGCATCAAGTATAACATCAGACATTATCGTTTTTTATGTTTTTAATGACACAACGTTTACATAATATTTACATATTATACATAAAATTCTTCAGCTACATCTCCTCTTCCTCAAATACCAAAATATGACAGATTTAAAGATATATATATATATTTGGCACAACTAGCCTAACTTAAAGTAGCAGTCATAATTTGCACAGATTATGTTTAAAGTTGGAAGCATGCATGCTAAGAGAGAAGCCATGCCTAAAAGAGTTTTTCTTTTTTATGAAGGGGAACCCTCATTTATACAGGGATCAGTTTATGTCAGTATCAGAAAATCAGAGAGACTGTCAGTATATTAGTAAAATAGCCAATATCAAATATCCCTTTAGTGAGATATAGTTTTCACTAAATACTCGTACATCAACTGATGTCATTAAAGACATTTCAGCATGAAAATAAGGTAAAAATGTTCAGATATCGGCTATGAAAATCGGCACTACATATTGGACATCGGCTAACCTCGTCTCCTACACATCGGCATAGGTATCAGCAACAGAAAAACAATATCAGTCGACCTCAAAATGAAGTTTTATTTTGACAGTGAGAAAATGATCAATTAAACTCTTCAAATTATGTTTGGTAAAACAAAAACAATTTAATCAGAACAACAGTTATTTCTATGCCACAAAGATGCTTCTTTTTGAATTCTCTCTCTCTCTCACACACACACACACACACACACACACACACACGAAGAATAACAAATTTAAAAAATGGCTGAGAGTGTTGGAGACAAGCCTCCAGAATTTGCAAGATCAACGGTGCTGGCCTGACAGATCCCAGCGGTAGACACCAGACTTCTGCAGAAGCCAACACTGCTGATATTGCTGCCATATCCATCACTGCCACGGCCACACAAAGGTCCCTACGCTGCACTAAACGCTCAACGACATGTTTGTGTGCGTGGGTCTGCCTCTCTGTGTGAGGGTAATAGAATGTGGAGTGGGTTTAAATAGCTCAGTGTGAATCTAAGGATGGAACTAAAACACTTTGCCAGCACACAAAACAGAGCACACTGATGGGAGGAAATTAGACCTGACAGCCAGCACTCCTGTCCTGGCCAGTCAGGTAAAAGAATGAGCACGGTGGCTGCTAAGTGTAAAGTTAGACATGAGTGAAGTAAATTAAAATGAATAAACGTCATTTAGGCAGCGTGAATCCTTTTGGGAGAGAGTAATTTGGGCAATCATTTAATTTATAACATGCTTTAGCTGCATTCACTGGGATGTGCAAGAATTTGATCCATGTACTGTTGTTGGTTTCCTTGTGTACCAGCAGTCACACACACACACACACACACACACACACACACACACACACACACACACACACACACACACCCTAACCCATGCAATCTTCAAGCACAGGACCATCATCATCTAGATCTAATAATAAATAAATAAATTATTCATGTCATAATATACATATATTATTAGATAACCAAAGCTAGGATATCAGTTACAAACCTTTTGATCATTTAGGACAAAAGAATCTCCTGATGTTAAAACGAGTTAATCTAATAAATCCCTTCTATGATGCTGGATGTCTGAACTATACTCAAAGTTAGATAAATATATTTTAAGATTGTACACTGATGTCATTTACGGCAGTCTAATTTTGAGTGTTCGTGGACACAATTTTTTTTTCATGCTACCCAGCACGATTTTTAAAGTCACTGAAATGCATTAATCTAAAATCGTAACCGCAGCACTTTTTTAAACTGAATTTCACAAGTGGAATTGTTTTTAAAAATTGTGCTGAGTAGCAAAAAAAGACAAATAAATTTTGTCCATGAGCACAAAACAGATTACATTTTGTGACTGTCACAAACTGCAGTGGGTCGGGTTTTAGAAAAATTACAATGAAGAAATAAACACAATCTGCACGATTACCTTTGAGGTCAAAGAGATAAGCTGACCATCACAAAGAATGTCCTTAGTTAAACAGACTTCAAATCTCTCTCTTATGTCAGAGGTAGGATACATTTAACTTGCTATGTTGGAATGAAATGTTATAAATCATTGTTCCCCAAATTCAAATAAAATAACCTATTTTCCATTTTAATCGCAGGGGATGTTTAAATAAATACCACAGCTACAAAATGCATCAGACAGACGGCATCTAATAAACATTTAATGAACTGTAAAGGGTATTAACCGAAGCTTCATTTAATGTGTGAAGTTTTTATGTGACAGTAGAGTGATACCGGTATGTTGTATTTTCTTGACCACAGCACTTAAACTACTTTTACCACAGACGGAAACTCAAAAAATAGTGCTGCTGCTTCTGTGTGTCTGCCAGAGGAAAGAGCAGCTCTGACAGGGACTGATGGATAAATCAGATTTCACTTGCAGGAGGTTCAACTTCTCATCTCTAGGAGATGCGCTGAAGCAGCATGACTGTGCGCAGGGACCTGAGTGGAGGGTGTAATAACCTTTGCAGGAGTGCATGCACGAGTGTGTGTGCGTGCAAGCGTGAATGCCCACTCTTCTTCAGTGTCAAATGTGATTAATCAACAGGAGTGACATTATGCACCATTTTTTTAGGCCTGTTTCCACTATCGGACCTTCTGGTTATTTTACCGGGCCTTCGTGGAATGCACATGTCTCCATTACACTGGGCCAGCCCAAAATGTCCATTTTCTGTGATTTCAGGAGTACTTGAACTGGGGTATGTCGCAGAATGGAAGTAAAAAAATGAGCTGCTTTAAAATTACTGTTTCTAAACTCATCACCAACGAATGCATGAGGAATCCCCCCACAAAGACACTTTGTAGTCTCCATAGGAAGCCTAAGGCTACGTTCACACTGCTCATCTACTTCTGGACCACGGGTCCCCAACTGGCAATAAATAAATAAATAAATAAAAAGAATCAGAGTCAAGGAAATTATCAAAGTTCATTTCTGATCCCGTTTAATATGCGCCACGGATTTCACCTATGATGTCCGTGAATTTTAGACACATTTTGATGCCAAGAAAGTGCTTAATTTCAAAAGTCAGCAAAATTTATATTAGGTTTTGTGTGAAAAGATGTATAAGACTACAAATGTTTGTCTCACCAAATTGACGTAATCGAACCAGACACGAAGAAGGAAAGAAAATATGGCTGTGAGTTTAGCGAGCTTCGAATCCTTCTTTCAGGATGAAAAACTATGGAGCAAGGATTGGGGCAATATTCAATGTAACTTGTACCAAGTTTTGTAACTTCGAACATGTTTCATCACATGTAACTTTGGATTCGTAACTTGTAACTTTAGTTTTCTAACTTGTAATTCTCTATTTGTACTTGTGTTTCTTGTTTTGTAACAGGAAATTTTCATTTCGTACATGTATTTTTTATTTTGTAAAATCAAACTTTTATTTTGTACATTTACTACTCATTTTTTAACATCAAACATTCATTCAGAAACATGAAACTTTCGTTTTGTAACTAGCAGACTTCCAAATGGAAAAAATCAAGGTACAAGTTTGAAATCAAAACTCTCAAAACACACATTCATTCTACAGGTACAAACCTCAAATCTACAGTTACAGATCTTTTTGTCTCGATTCTAGCGTCAGTGGGAGGAACTTGGGTGGAACCAATGAGAGCATGAGTCTTAACTACCAATCACGTTTCTCAAATTCCTGTCCAATCATTGGGAGAGGAGGGCAGGGTTCTGTCAGAGCTGTAGAGAGTTACAACACGGAATGCAGGAGTCACGTGTCACGATCCGCCCCTGCCTTCCTGACTGTGTCTCTCTCCTGCCCTGATTAGTCCTTATTGTTCTCACCTGCCCCTCGTTAACCTGCCCATGTGTTCCTAATTTTCCCTGTGTATTTATACCTCCCGTCTTGTACCAGTCTTCGTCGGGTCATTGTATGTGCATGTGCTTGTTTGTCCTGTCGCTCCCGGTCCACCATTAAAACCATTTTTATTTTTCATCCGTGCCTGCTCTTCTGCCTCCTGAACTCTCCACCACACATGGTCTACCATCTCCACTCCTCCCAGCATGACATCACGTGGTTCATTTAGCTTCGAATAGTTCCAAACAGCCCCCGCTGCTGCATTGACTGCAGTTCATTTTCGGTGTTTCGGAAGGATTCTCTCCGGTAAGTTGATGAAATGTCATCATTTTGTTGCATTGTGAAGCGTTAGCTAACCGCTTCGTACCAAAATAAGCCAACGATGATATTTTATGTTGCCAGTTTTAGCTAGATAACCTTTAATGAGCTAACTGTGTGCAGCTTGTTGGTTGTGAGCAGGAGGACGAGCTGTAGACGGGTTTCTTTCAGCTTGTTTGATTCTACGTTTTAAAAATGTTCCCCACAGTTTGAAATAGGTTAGAAACTTTTTACATTATTAGTTTTATTTGGGAGTTTTTGTACAATACGTTGCTGGTTGCTGTATCAACATGAACATGCATCAGAAATGGAAGCACAAATGGAGAGACCAATAATAAAGAAAATGTGATTGTGAAGACAAGTAATTGTTTGAATGCTGTTAAGCATTCTAGGCTACTGTGGTGGCATCAGATTTGTAATCATTTAAGGAATGATTTTTTACAAAATAATAAATCTCAAAGTACGTCACATGGTCCAACCACACAATTACTTTTCATTTAAATTCAAGTACAACGTATGTGTGATTCAGGGCGTAAGGCAAAGCAGATTAGAAAATAACTCTTTTAGCCCCGTTCTAATTTATTTAGGTCTTTTGGGCGGACCCAGGAGCCGACCGGAAGGAGAAGAGACTTAGAGCACTGTAAAGAAATTGCACTTCTTCATTGTACACCACATTTTTAAATACTTCATTATATATATATATTTTTTATTTTATTTTTATTTTTTTTTTAGATGAAGAAACATTTTTACAGTTCTCCTTTTTTCAAGTTTAGAAAACTATAAAAAGAACAAACAAAAAAAAAAGCAAAGAATTTAAATAAAGTAACACTGGAACAGTAACACCAGGGGCAGCTGATGGTATTTTGCCTGTCCTTATTTAAGTGGTCCAACAAAGAAATATGCATAGACCAGTTATTCGGCTTCAAGCTCCTTAAACATTGTTTATTGTACACCACTTTTACATCATGCAGCTGCTCTCTTCAATCCCCCAAAGGACTAAATTATGTTGCGCTTTGACAAAATAAAAATTTTAATAATACTATTAATGTCTTGTGGACTCCTTTTAGTGCTGATCAGTGACACCGCTTATTACCCAAATGTTAGCTATATGCTGACATCTTAGCAAAGTCCTGAAACCGCTGAGAGAACTGAGCCATCATGTCTCATGGTCACTTTTCCCTTTCCCAGTGGAAACACGGCGTTTCTTTAGGCATCGTCAGTAGTAACTGCAGTCCAAGTTACTACAAAAGTTCAAATACAGAGCTCTAACCATGTTTTGCTGCTACCAACATGAATGGTGCATTAAACATTGTGGCACACACACACACACACACACACACACCATATGTGAGGCTGCAGCAGCCACATTATTCGGTAATTGAAATATAACAGGAGCTTCTGTTTTCTCAATCAATAGTCTGAGTCACAGGACACCCTCATCAATAATTAACATGGCTGCTGGATGTTTTAGTGGTCACATGATGTTTCTGTTCTGGACTTGTAAATAATGACCTAATACAGATCTCAGAAATTTCACATATCAGGTTTTTCATGTTTTGAATGTATTTTTCACGTTGCAGCAGATGCAGCGTGTACCGCTATGACAGTTTTATATAAACATTGCTTTAGTTTTTATTGCTTTAAACGCCTTGAATCAAATTAATAATTATCCACTAACAAAATCTGAGAACAGCTTTATCTGCTTTTCTTAAAGGGGCATTATGGAAGTGTGACAGCCAAAACGTATAGAAATAATAAATGTCTTCTTCATACATTCTCCTGCAATGCCCTGGTCCTGTAGAATGAGCCCTGGCATTTTTACTGTGATTGCCTGTTTTTCTGTAAAATCACAGAAAAAGAGAGATGCTCGGGTCGAGCAGGCTGCTTCATGCGCCTTTACGCTCAGGCATCGCCCGTAGCATTTGCTATCAGTAGCTTTAGCAGCAGAGAGAGAGGCAGTGCCACTTTGTCGCGGTTCCTAACGCCTAGTGACAAAGCTAGCTACATTTCTGAGGACCCTTAGCTACTTTCTGTAGAACTTTCTTCTAGATATTTCCTGCTAATTAGCAACAAAATAGCCATTTTCACTCCGAACCGTTCTTTGGACGTTGTTTCAGCTGTCATCAAGGATATAAATGTTACAGATACAAAGTATACCGCTGGCGCTATAGCTCACCTAGCAAGACGTCGAACTCTCGTGCAGGAGACCCAGATTCGATTCCGGATGTCAACATAATTTATTTAGAGTTTCTTTTTTTGCATTAATGGTATATTTTTTTACAGTAAGATGCCCACATTTTTATTTGAGACTCGCCAAACGGCATTGAATTCACAGATAAAAAAGATGTGGGTTCAACTTTCATTTTGGAACAATTGTTCAAGCAAGGGAAGGGAATGATCTGAGCATGCAGGAGGACTGACCCATCATAAACCTTTGTCGGCTGTGCTGAAGAGAACGGTACAGAACCACATTATTTAATTAATTAGCTGCGTGTTCTCCTGTCCTCTGTCCTCCGGGCCACACACACACACACACACACACACACACACGGGACTGTCTCAGCTGTTATTATCGTTAAGGAGTGTGCACGTACAGCATGCGCGCCTCGTGCACGAGCCTACTATTGAAGCTGCCGTTACGCTTTTGGCCTGAGGGGGCAATCGCGAGCATAAAAATTCAAAACTCTGTAAAGTCCCTTTAATATTTTTTGTGATTTCATGGGACCAAGCGTAAACTACATTGCTATCTTTGAAAAAAACAAAACAAGTTTATCTCCTTGTCTGAGGAAAATGAAGGTTGTATTCCCAAGATAGCGTTGTCTTATCGCCAGAAAACCAGCTTTGTTTTCCAGAGATAAGATGACTAGTGAATAAATGAGTAGTTCCTGTGTTACACAGTTTCATCATTTCATATCATTATTGCAACACTTCAAGATGATCTAAAAGTAATGTGTTGATCAATAATGAATCCTTCTAATGTGACTTGTCCTAAAAGAAAAGCGTTTTGATTTCTGATGAACCTTCTCTGCCCCTTTATGTGTAATTTTAACCTATTTCTTTATCATCATAAGAAAAAGAGCTTTTTTACATTAAATAAATAAATTCATTAATTCTTACTCTCACAAAACAAGCATTGTAATCTCATGATATGATCATAATTAACTCATCACCACAACAAAACAGGATTTATCATTGATGACATACACAACTCCTCTGGAAATGATCACAAAACAAACACTAATCGTGTCATTTCTCTCCTTGCAGACTTATTACCACGGCGGTTGACTTTACTGATAAATGTTAGATAAAACAGCCCAGATTGTAATCTGTTCACGAATAACCCTCTGATTTAGATTACAGAATTATAATCTCACTCGATAAGCTTTCATAAGAAAGGCTGTGATCATATCAGCTCGTTACCTCTCATATGACTCCTGTTTAACTGACCTTTGACCTCACTTCATAACAAATAAATGAGCTGAAGGCACATAAAGACAGTGCCTTGGCCTGACCTTTATAGTTTAATCTGCTTCAGCAAAAGCTTCAGTTTCACTGAACCAAAACAAAGTGCCAACCACAACAAGTGATTTCCTGCTTCCATACCTCCCTGGCTTCTTGTTCTTTCATTCTGACAAGATCTCAGCGACTTTTAACTCCCTCTCTCCACCTCTTCCATCTCACTTTGTCCACACCTAACCCTCATCCTGCCCCCCTCTTTAAACTTATTTTCTGTGTTTTCCTTCTCTTTCTGTTGCTCCATCCGTATTTCCTTAATTGGAATAACTCTCTTTGAAATGGAAAACCTATTTACTTTGACAGCTAGGGCCTTTGGCTGGCAGTCCTATCCGGAGCCAGTCGCAGTGTTACTGGAAACATGGCAACAATAAACATCTTGCCCCCTGGCCTGAAATCTCTGCTGGAGCCAACCAGTAACAAGTTACAGAAGTCTGGAAAAAAGGTCTTTTATGAAGCCATGGTGCCGTTTGGGTGGATGTTTTCCCCTCTGTCTAATGATTAAATGTTATTAATCCATATGAATGTAAGTGGTAAGTCTCTTTTCCTCAATATATAATATTAGATATCAGAAGAGACAATATTTGTGGCTATGCTGCTCAGATTACCTCTCAGGAAAATGTACTTTCCCAGAAATCACACACACACACACACACACACACACACACACACACACACACACACACACACACACACACACACACACGCACACACACAAAAGACAAAGCCACATAGAGAGACTGAAGACTAATTCAGGGTGACATTATTCTACACACAAAGTGACACAGACATCCATTATGTAGAATTACAATCAATTTGTTGAAGCTAATATGTCGGTAATCCAATAAAACAAATTCATTTTTGTCAGAAGTATAAATGAATCCAATAATCAGAGCTGTTAGATTATGTCCTGGGGCAAATGGAGGTGCATTCCCTCTCTTTTATGTTCAATTATTGTGTCACTTTCCATGGCAGTCACACTGGAAACATATCAGCGTAAATCCATGTGTCAATACGAAGTAAAGGCAGACCTACGTGCTTGTGCCTCTAAATCAGAAGGAAAGTTTACCACAAGCACCATCTGAGCCTGAAGGCATCAACTGGGGGGAACATTAAAGGCATACTATGCAACTTTTTCATTTTTTAAAATCAATTTCTTGAACCAGTATGTACTAAATTTACCCTTTACAGGGTTAATGAAATGTTGCTAGAATATTGCACTTGCAACTTCAGAGTGCCAGTCCAGTGTCTGTTGGACTTATGCCGCTTACACACCAGCATCGGCTGCACTCCGCTCCGCCCACTCCAGCCCGACCGTGTTTCTTTCACACTACCTTAGGAATGCGGACATGATTGATCACATGGGCAGTATGTGGTCGGTGATGTCATGAGTGCACGTGGGTGGGGCAAACGAGTGCGGAGAAGTCCGCAGTGTCTCCATTATTAAACAAAAGCAACCTGAGCGGTCTTGCTGTTGCAGACTCTCAGACTCTGATATTTCGCCCTGCTTTGCTGTGTTTGGCAGCACTCTGTGTGTGTGTGTGTGTGTGTGTGTGTGTGTGTGTGTGTGTGTGTGTGTGTGTGTGTGTGTGTGTGTGTGTGTGTGCACACGTGCTAGAGGCCGGCTGATTTACTACATTTTTTTCAATATCGGCCAAAATTATTTTTAAAAGTCGATATAAAAAAGAGAAAAATCAGGCACCTGTGTGGCCAACTGCCACCACTTCTAGACTGAAGAAAGGAGCTGAAGGACCCCAACACACTGTATTTTTTATTGTTTTGAGTTTGTTTTATTTTTGAAGTTCAATAAATATTAAGAGATTTATTGACTTATTGAATTTACATTGCACACAGTGAATGTTAAGCTGTCTTTCACAATCAACGTGCTGCTAAAACGTGCATATACCCGCCTGATAATCGGCTTTAGATATCAGCCATCAGCCCAAAAATTCTTTAAAAATTGGTATCGGCATCGACCCTAAAAAGAAAAAATCAACATATGGGTCGACCTCTAATATGCGCGCCTCACAGTCAGAGGCTCCTTAACTCCGTAGCACCCAGAGTTATAATGAACCACGCATGCCGGGAGCCCCGCGGGCTGATTTTCAGTCAACTGTTTGCTTCCAGCACGTTTCCTGCATGTTTTAGCTCATGAGCACAGCTGATTTGTTTAATTTAGAGATGAACCCTTGCTGTAGAAACTAATGAAGGCTGAGGAGACATTTCAGAAGTTAGATTAAGGTGTTAAAAACAGAAACACAGGGAGAAGATAAGTTTTGCTTTTGCTTTTACTAAACAGACAATAAGGTGTGCTAAAAGCAAGCCAAAACGGCCAAGTGTGCCTTTAAAGTGTCCAAATATAACATCATGTGAGGCACAGAGATGATTAAAAGATTTTGGGAATAATTTGCAGGGTCTTTCCTGCATTCAAATTAGCGTGGCGGCCGCCTCCAGCGATTTTTGTGCCGCCCCAGCCTGATTTCATTCTGCCCCCAGCTGTATGGATGTTATTTTAACTGCAGTTGCGGCGTTGCGCCTCTATGGGGCGCTGCATTAGTAGCGGTGCACCGAAAAGCGCTAAAACTGCTGCAGAAAATGATCAAAAATAGCTTTTCTCGCTAGTTGGTACATATCTATGGTTGGTGCTATTGTAGGCTGACCTTACGTCCTCTTTCCTCCGGACATGTCCACTTTTCACTCTCTGTCCGGGGCGTCCGGAGGGGGGGGGGTCCGGTTTTTCATCCAGGAACAGGGATGGAGTTATGGGGGCTAGATATCTTTCAGGGAAAGAGCCAGTTTCTGTCTTTATTACAATATTTATGGACTCTCAGCGCAGCGGGATTCTGTTGAGCAGAGAGGACGCAGAGCGCTGATCGTTGGTGCGCCCGCTGCGTCCGGTACATTCTCAAGGTGGCGCAACAAATCATTATTATTGACACATGATCGTTCATATCTGTTTATATCCTCTGGTACTGTCTTTTAACTCATTCACTGCCAGCCGTTTCCTGATCGCTAACGGCCTTCGCTGCCAGCGTTTCTCACCGTTTTTACTGTTTTTTTAAGAGTCACAGAACGTTGCGCGCTAGCATGATGTCGATGCCAAAACAACCAAAACAAAGAGGAGACTCACCTCTTACATCAGGAAGAAGCCGCGTGTTTCGAGCGTTATCCGTTCTTTCATAATCCGTTGTCGAATTGTGATCGGCAGATGCTTCTCCGGTTCGCGCCTCACTTTTTTTACAGGAACGGCCCAAAACGATCTCCAAACACATGGATGGTCTGCTTCATGATCATGTGATCTGTGACGTATGCGGATGAAGATCGGCTTCAGGGCTGAGATGCTTGTTCTATCAGCGCGGGGGCTCGTTCCAATGCTCAAACAGTAAAAAAATGCAAATGACGACTTTAGTCGTCATTGGCAGTGAACGGTTGGATCTAAAATGACGACTTTAGTCGTCATTGGCAGTGAATGAGTTAATCATTCCTGACGCGCTCCGCTCATCGTGTGCTGCAGTGACTCCACCTCACTGACGCAGCATCGAAACGCGCTCTCCGCTTTACGGTCAGGAGATCCCTTTGATCTGCTCTAGTAACTGATGAGGTGAAAAAGTAAGAATCCAGGTATCAGATTTCCTGGAGAGTTTAGAGGAGATGCAGGAAGATGAGAGACAGACAGGACAGGAAATAGTTAAATAAAAACAAGAAAGCAAAGCTAAATGTTGAAAAGTAAAGTGTGGGTAGATTTATCTCCACTACACGCTTTGACATGTATAAAACAATAATTCAATTCAATTCAACTTTATTATCGGACTCAAGGTCCTCGTTAAAAAAGAGACATAAAAATAAGTTATACACATGTATATGTATACATTCAGATCACCTTCAAAACTCAGTCACACACCCAGGGCCGTTTCAAGACATTTTGGGGGCCAAGGCAAAACGTAACCCCCCCAACCCTAACCCGTACATATAGACATGCCACCTTTACACTGTTAGCAGCAGAAATTAAATGTTATTACCATTTCCATGTTACTGGATATATTTATGTTATTCTGACTAAGATGAGTGTTTTTAATACAAACCTAAAACGTTACTGAAATGTAGGTCAAATATTTAAAAATATTTTAACTACAAATATCACTCCTCCTTGAACCGTCACCTTATCGTGGTGGAGGAGTTTGAGTGCCCTAATGATCCTAGGAGCTATGTTGTCTGGGGCACTTAGTGCCCCTGGTAGGGTCTCCCATGACAAATTGGTCTTAGGTGAAGGGTGAGACAAAGAACGGTTCGAAGGATCTTTCATGGTGGTGAAAACGAAGAGTCGGAGTACCCGGCCCGGAGGGTTACCGGGGTCCCACCCTGGAGCCAGGCCTGGGGTTGGGGCCCGTGAGCGAGCGCCTGGTGGCCGGGCTTTCGCCCATGGGGCCCGGCCGGGCCCAGCCCGAACCGGATACATGGGCTCGTCCAACTGTGGACCCACCACCCGCAGGAGGAACATGAAGGGTCCGGTGCAATGTGAATCGGGTGGCAGACCAAGGCGGGAGCCTTGGCGGTCCAATCCCCGGACAAGGAAACTAGTTTTTGGGACATGGAACGTCACCTCGCTGGCGGGGAAGGAGCCGGAGCTTGTGGCAGAGGTTGAGCGGTACCGGCTAGATATAGTCGGACTCACCTCGACACATTGCATTGGCTCTGGAACCCGAGACCTGGAGAGGGGTTGGACACTCTACTTTGCTGGAGTTGCTCCGGGTGAGAGGCGGAGGGCTGGGGTTGGCTTTTTGTTAGCCCCGAGACTCTCTGCCTGTGTGTTGGGGTTTACCCCGGGGGACAAGAGGGTAGCTTCCTTGCGCCTTCGGGTCGGGGAACGGGTCCTGACTGTTGTTTGTGCTTATGGGCCAAATATCAGTTCAGAGTACCCACCCTTTTTGGAGTCCCTGGGACGAGTGCTAGATAGTGCTCCATCAGGGGACTCCATTGTCCTGCTGGGGGACTTCAATGCTCACGTGGGCAATGACAGCTTGACCTGGAGGGGTGTGATTGGGAGGAACGGCCCACCTGATCAGAACTCGAGCGGTGTTTTGTTATTGGACTTCTGTGCAAGCCGCAGTTTGGCCATAACGAACACCATGTTCGAACATAAGGATGCCCACCGGTACACTTGGTACCAGGGCAGCCTAGGTCACAGGTCGATGATAGATTTTGTAGTCGTATCATCTGACCTGCGACCGTATGTTTTGGACACCCGAGTGAAGAGAGGGGCGGAGCTGTCAACTGATCACCACCTGGTGGTGAGTTGGATCAGATGGCAAGGGAACATGCCGCGTAGACCTGGCAGACCCAAACGCATAGTGAGGGTCTGCTGGGAACGCCTGGCAGAAGAACCTGTCAAGACGGTCTTCAACTCCCACCTCCGGCAGAGCTTTGACCACGTCCCGAGAGCAGTGGGGGACATTGAGTCCGAGTGGGCCTTGTTCCACTCTGCGATTGTCGAGGCGGCTGTTGCTAGCTGTGGTCGTAAGGTGGCCGGTGCCAGTCGTGGTGGCAACCCCCGTACCCGCTGGTGGACACCAGAGGTTCGGGGAGCCGTCAGGCTGAAGAAGGAGGCCTACAGGGCGTGGCTGGTCTGTGGGTCTCCGGAGGCAGCAGACAGGTACCGGATAGCCAAGCGGGGTGCAGCAGTGGCAGTTGCCGAGGCAAAATCTCGGGCGTGGGAGGAGTTTGGTGAGGCCATGGAGAAAGACTATCGATCGGCTCCAAAGAGGTTCTGGCAAACTGTCCGGCGCCTCAGGAGAGGAAGGCAGCAACTCGCTCACACTGTTTACAGTGGGGATGGGGAGCTGCTGACGTCAACTGAGGCTATAGTCGGACGGTGGAAGGAATACTTTGAGGAGCTCCTCAATCCCACCAATGCGCATTCCGAGGAGGAACCAGAGCTGGGAGGCCTGGGGATGGACTGTCCGATCTCGGGGGCAGAAGTTGCTGAGGTAGTCAAACAACTACACAGCGGCGGAGCCCCGGGGGCGGATGAGGTTCGTCCTGGGTATCTTAAGGCTATGGATGTTGTAGGGCTGTCATGGTTGACACGTCTCTACAACATTGCGTGGTCATCGGGGGCAGTTCCTAGGGAGTGGCAGACCGGGGTGGTGGTCCCCATCTTTAAGAAGGGTGACCTGAGGGTGTGTTCCAACTATAGGGGGATCACACTCCTCAGCCTCCCTGGAAAGGTCTACTCCAAGGTACTGGAGAGGAGGGTCCGATCGATAGTTGAATCTCAGATAGAGGAGGAGCAATGTGGTTTTCGTCCTGGCCGTGGAACTGTGGACCAGCTCTATACCCTTGCAAGGGTGATGGAGGGGGCATGGGAGTTTGCCCAACCAATCCACATGTGCTTTGTGGATTTGGAGAAGGCTTATGACCGTGTCCCCAGGGGCACCCTGTGGGGGACGCTCCAGGAGTATGGGGTGGGTGGCTTTCTGTTAAGGGCCATTCAGTCCCTTTACCAGAGGAGCGTGAGTTTGGTCCGCATAGCCGGTAGTAAGTCGGACCTGTTCCCAGTGAGGGTTGGACTCCGCCAGGGCTGCCCTTTGTCACCGGTTCTGTTCATCACTTTTATGGACAGAATTTCTAGACGCAGCCGTGGTGTGGAGTGTGTCGAGTTTGGTGGCAGGAGAATCTCGTCTCTGCTTTTTGCGGATGATGTGGTCCTCCTAGCTTCATCCAGCTCTGACCTTCAGCTCTTGCTGGGTAGGTTCGCGGCCGAATGTGAAGCGGCTGGGATGAGGATCAGCACCTCCAAATCTGAGACCATGGTTCTCGACCGGAAAAGGGTGGCTTGCCACCTCCGGGTCGGGGGAGAGGTCCTACCTCAAGTGGAGGAGTTTAAGTATCTCGGGGTCTTGTTCACGAGTGAGGGTAGGAGGGATCGGGAGATCGACAGGCGGATTGGTTCGGCGTCTGCAGTGATGCGGACGCTGACCCGATCTGTCGTGGGGAAGAGGGAGCTGAGCCAGAAAGCCAGGCTCTCGATTTACCGGTCGATCTACGTCCCAATCCTCACCTATGGTCATGAGCTTTGGGTAATGACCGAAAGAACGAGATCGCGGATACAAGCGGCCGAAATGAGTTTCCTCCGTAGGGTGGCCGGGCTCAGCCTTAGAGATAGGGTGAGGAGCTCGGACATTCGGGAGGGACTCGGAGTAGAACCGCTGCTCCTCCGGATCGAAAGGAGCCAGTTGAGGTGGTTTGGGCATCTGGTCAGGATGCCTCCTGGACGCCTCCCTGGGGAGGTGTTTCGGGCATGTCCTGCCGGCAGAAGGCCCCCGGGTCGACCCAGGACACGTTGGAGAAGTTACATCTCCAATCTGGTCCGGGAACGCCTTGGGGTCCTGCCGGAGGAGCTGGTGGACAAGGCCGGGGAGAGGACGGCCTGGAGCTCCCTAGTTGGGATGCTGCCCCCGCGACCCGGACCCGGATAAGCGGAGGAAGACGAGAGACGAGAGAGACAAATATCAGATGGGAAAAAGGAACTAAACACCAATCTAATTTATATTATTGAGCCTTTTATAATATTTAGCCTTTAAAAAAGGGAGGCACAGAGTATGCATGTGCTGGCGCGTGGTCAGGATGGTACCGCCTCCGCCTCAGTTTGACCCAGGAAAGCCCTGCTTTGTGCATCATTAAAATAACATATTTATCTTTTTACTTTTGTTCAACGCAGATTTCTGTTCTCATCAAGCAACGGTTTGATTAAGTGAAAGGAATTCTTGGTGTGAAAATGTGTGAGCCTGCACACAAACTGGTGTAGGAAAACCTAATTAGGTGGTCTGATCTGATGCAGATTTGAGTAATAAAGCAGCCTGATGAGAGCACTAAAGGAAATAGAAGAAGATGGAGGGAGAGAACAGAAAATATTACAGATACTGAGAAAATTAGAAAGGAAATAAACACAAATGTCACTAATGTTAAAACATTCTAACTCAGGTAACGTTTTCCTACACATAGTCATCAGTAGCAGATAATATTGGATTATATTAGCTCTGTATTAGATTTAGTGTCTGTTGTGTAGATGAACGTGGCAAAAGTGACTTTTCCTTCTTCTCTTTCTGCATTTTCAAAAGAACAAAACACTCTTCAGTTCGAGCGGAAATCAGCAGAGAAAACACAGCTGACTCTCATTAGAGCTGAAGTGACCCTCAGTGGGCCGCACACACGACGGAGGATACTTTGAATATAACTTTATTGTACAGACAGCTGTGATTTGTTTTAACGTTGTAAGTTCTGGTAAATTATTACTTTGAACAAACAGAAG
>NC_091754.1:3493777-3556277 GCF_043380555.1 Nothobranchius furzeri | reverse complement strand
TAAGGAGGTGCCTGGCTGTTTAAACATTTAAAAACTAACAATAAAATCTCAAAATCCATTCTAAAAGGATCAGGTAACCAGAGCAGGGAGGACAGAACAGGGGAGATGCGCTCATCGTAGCTCATCACCATCAGTGTGTGTATGTGTGTGTGAATGGATGAATGGTACACTGTAGTGTAAAGTGCTTTGGAGTCCTTACTCTGAAAGGCGCTATACAAGTGCGGGTCATTTATCATTCATCACTTAATACCCGTAAGCAGACAGGCAGCAGCATTTTGCACCAACTATAGGCGCCGCAGCAGAGAGCTGTCCAACCAAGCGCAGAGCAAGCTGCAGTAGTCCAGTCTAGAGGTAATCAGAGCACGGATCACCTTTTCTAGGCCACTATATGGTAAATATGGTTTGACCTTGTTAATTAACCTCAGATAATAAAAGCTGGACTGGACCACTGCACTGACCTGTTGATCGTTTGAAACTTCTGTCAATACGGACTCCAAGGTTCCTGACAACAGTAGAGCTAGGGCTGGGCGATATGGCCTAAAATCAGTATCACAATGTATACTGAGGATTTCACCTCGATAACGATAAATGGACGAAAACTACCCGTATGCGCAGAGACAAAAGGTGACCACTAGATGGGGCTGTCACATATATTACGTTGCGTCACATTTTTAGTGAATCAAGGTGGTCCAGCTTCTTAAAGGTACATGAACGTTGCCAACCTACACACATCTTTTCATTTTTCATTATCAGGTGTATTGACGTGGGAACAATTATCACGATAAGAGTCACAAATCACGATACCGATAAATTTTCTATTTATTGCCCAGCCCTAAGTAGAGCTAAAAGCACTCAGAGGACCAACAGCACGTCTGTCTTCCCAAAAACAATTACCTCTGTTTAAGTTTAATGTCCTTTAAACATTAACCCTTTACAGGGTTGATGAAATGTTAGTCAGACCCCACCGCCCTCTGTGGCCAGAATTCTGCATTTGCAACTTCAGAGTGCCGGTTCACCACCTGGAACTGCAGTCTGCTTCCTGCACATGTCCTGCGTGTTTTACATCACGAACACAGCTGATTTGTTTGGTTTGCTGATGAAAAGCTTCTGTAGAAACTAACGAAGGCTGAGGAGACATGCCAGCTGTTAGATTCAGGTGTTAAAAAGATGAACGCACAGTGAGGTGGTAAGTGTCACTTTTGCTTTGATCACAAATGATTAATAACAGACACTAGGGGGTGCTAAAAGCAAGCAAAACTTCTTAGTATCCCTTTACCCTTTGCACCTCACACGTCTTTAAAAATATCGGTGAGTAGAAATGATAGATAATTGTTTTAAAATTTATTGGATTAAAAATAAAAAGTAAATCTCAATAAAACTACTCCAGCAAAGTGCAGATACAGAAAAAATGTACTCGAGTAAAGTAGCAAAGTACTCGTCCTATGTTACATTCCAACACTAAAATGAGCTAAACCCATTTACTGATCCACACATACAAATACTTTTTTCTTTCTGCACCTTGTGGCAACAGCACGACAACACTGAGATCCCTGTTGTGAAGAAGTGACGCTGCATAGCTTCACCGCTAGTTTCTTAGAGGTTCCCAGCTTTAAATGCAGCTGGCTCAGATAAATTCCAGTGAAAGACCTGTTACTGCGCATTTTCTCTCATTGCTGTTCAGCAACTGTCAAATAAAATCATCTAGAGTGAAAAAACCACTTTGAATTGCTTTAGAAAGGATGAAAGAATGGGACAATCCACTGAATCTGTTCTGATCAAAAGGATCTTTTAGCAACATCCCAGTGTCCCACACCTCAGATGCTTTGTTGCTTTTCTAAATCCACGTCATGATTGATCAGAGCTGTTCTGGGGCCACTAAAGATGCCACTAAGTATCAAGCAGGTGGCCATAATCCTGTGGCTGATGGGCGCATAGGAACAAGATGACAGATCTCCCCGACACAAAAAACCAAATGTGGATGGAGCCATTTGCTAAAGATCCCTCAGGCCCTTCTAGCTTCAGAAGGTATGACACTGACTTTCACACGGCCATCAGTGTTATCCTCCGTGGGAAACACACAGCCTTTAATGGATGTGAACAAATGGAAACTCCTGGTGCTTTAGCACTGAAAACCACACAGAAGTACTACGGTGGAATAACTTCTGTCAGGAACTGTTGTCAGTTTCCCAAATGTCAAAATAAGGCAGTTTTATCTCGATTAAAGCTGCTGTAACAAACTAGCTTAAAACGTTAAAGGTTATAAATGATGATGTGTTGTTTCTTTGGGGATGCTACAGTGCTTCTAACATAGTATTAAAAATCTGTTTTTTCTTTTTTTTGCTAACTAAAATAACTTAAACATGTTTTATTTTGCTTTTCCAGCTTAATGTCAGTAAAGCCTGTTTGTCTTTCTTGAAAGTCCATCCATCTATTTTCTTCTGCTTATCTGGAGTCGGGTCATGAGGGCAGTAGCCTAAGTCGAGAGGCCCAGACTCCCCTCTCCACAGCCACTTGGGCCAGCTCCTCCGGGGGATTCCTAAGGCCAGCTCTGAGACATAGTCCCCCCAGCGTGTCCTGGGTCTACCTTTAGGTCTCCTCCCGGTTGGACGTGCCCGGAAAACCTCACCAGGGAGGTGTCCAGGAGGCATCCTGACCAGATGGCCGAGCCACCTCAACTGGCTCCTCTCGATGTAGAGGAGCAGCAGGTCTACTCCAAGCCCCTCCCGGATGATTGAGCTTCTCACCCTATCTGTAAGGGAGAGCCCAGCTACCTTGCAGAGAAAACTCATTTCGGCCGCTTGTATCCGCGATCTCGTTCTTTCGGTCTCTACCCAAAGCTCATGACCATAGGTGAGGGTAGGAACGTAGATCCACCGGTAAATCGAGAGCTTCGCCTTCTGACTCAGCTCTCTCTTCACCACGACAGACCGGTACAACGCCCGCATCACTGCAGATGCAGCACCAATCCACCTATCGATCTCACGCTCCAGTTTTCCCTCACTCGTGAACAAGACCCCGAGATACTTAAACTCCTCCACTTGGGGCAGGACCTCGTCCCTGACCCGGAGAAGGCACTCAACCCTTTTCCGAATCCAGACCATGGTCTCAGATTTAGAGGAGCTGATTCTCATCCCAGCTGCTTCACACTCGGCTGCGAACCGCTCCAGCAAAAGCCGGATATCACGTTCTGATGAAGCCAACAGGACCACATCGTCTGCAAAAAGCCGAGACCTGATCCTCAGAGCACCAAAACGGAAGCCCTCCACTTCTTGGCTGCACCTAGAAATCCTGTCCATAAAGGTTATGAACAGAATCGGTGACAAAGGGCAGCCTTGGCGGGAGCGAGCCCGACCTACTGCCGGCAATTTCTTGGAAGTCAAATTTTTATTTTAAAACAAACACATTAACAGGAAGAAAATGATTTTGATGCAGGTGGGATGAAGCCTTTCAGAAACAAAATCAAACTTACTTGTTATAAAAAATGACTAACTGTAAACTAATCCAGCTTTTTAAATCAAAACATCTAAATTCCACATGTATGCTGTTATTTATCACCTTGTAAAGGAACATCATATCTGTGGTTAAAGCAGGAAGGTCGACGTGTGTTTGTGTGCCTCGCGCCTTAGACGGATAATTTGATTCCCTAGCATGCCGCAGGGATACTCTCAGTCAATTTGATCAAAGTTTTATGTAAAAAAAAACAAACAAAGAACTTCACAGCGTCATGCCGGTGTCGGCCTCGTCTCTGTGATGCCTTCTGCAGTCTCATCAGCTCAGTTAGATGTGAGGCTTTGTTCGGTTTCACTGAAATGTGTTTGTGAACAGTTAAGTCTCAGGAAGTGCTGAGGCTAGTTTCTGTCAGTGACTTAGCATCTAATATATAAAAAACAACCCAAATGATTGGTTGTATCATTTCTCTAACTTGTGGTGTTTTTTAAGCACCTCGTGAAAATCCGGGATCCCTTAGCTGCATGTTCAACCGATAATCCACTCAGATCTGAGCAGAAACAGACTTTTGAGAGTGACGTACGAGGTGGTGCTAAACTACTCAAGAACGTGTCCATCGTTTCCACGCGTCTTTGAGCAGAAACGTGTGCATCTGTGGGAGCGCTGCAGGATTCCTGGGGCAGGTGTCTCAGCAGTGGTTGGGGCAAAACTGCACTAAATCACTTCTCAAATGACACACCTCACCACGGGTGTCCCGCCATGTGTTGCTGCTGAGAGAAAAACCCGGAGCGTCGCTGTGTCACACGGCGTCGGAGGGAAAACAACGTCTTCATAAATCAGCATCTTGGGATTGTGCTGCACACAGATAGAATAAACACCTTCCTCTGCTCCTACTGGACATGTATGTGTTGTCAGCTGTGTGTGTGTGTGTGTGTGTGTGTGTGTGTGTGTGTGTGTGTGTGTGTGTGTGTGTTTATGAATGACAGACTAGCGCAGGTGAACCACAGACATGGCCAGACATCCAGGCACGACCCAAATACACATCAAGACTCTCGCCTTACCCCCTCCTCCGTCTCTTCTGATCACTTTTGGCAGCAGCAGCACACACAGAAACCTAAGGTGTGCCAACAATTATTTTTGTTAATAATAATCAGGTTTCATTTTGCTTCCTGGGCCTTTTTAGTAGTTAAATTGGTTTTATGTCGTGTTTGCACATTCTTAAAAATGCAAAAACACACACATGTAGTTTTTAATCCAGCTGGGGTCACAACATGACAAATGCATGGTGGGCTTGATGAGTCATCACTGGGAGCATTGATGGTTTTCACATGGGCTCCATAGAAGTCACCAGAGATCCATCCAAAGCAACATAGGAAGCAAGGCGAGTTGAAGCTAAATGACTAAAACAAGGACCATTAAAGTTGTGAAGACTTTTCAAGATGAGGGAACACCGTTAGGTGACCTGTACATTTAGAAAAACCAAAAGCGGCTCTGTCACAGGTGAAATATTGCTGCAACAACTGGTAGGTTTAAAAAACCACAGGGAGTGTGCATCCATACAGCTACAGACTTGGTGCATTTTAGGGTTCAATCAGGTCATTTAGAGATCCTACGAAAAGAGGAAAAGAAAAATATGGTGTGAAAACCCCCAAAACTATGAGAAGCATCAATGGAAATAGAAGCCAGTATAATACTTTCTCTTGTTTGGTTCAAACGGACTCAAAGTAAAACGACATGAATGCATAACATCTGATCAGACTCCACCAGGACCTTCTCAAACTCCATTACTGTGACTTTGTAGGCAAAGATGATTTTTGGTGGTGGCATGGTAGAGGCACTGAAAAGTGTGTGTTCAGCAGACGTTTATTTCTAGAGCAGCACCCTGCAGAGATAATGCTGGCGGAGGTCTGCGAGGTCCCTGCTCATTTTAGAGGAACGCAAAAGCTTCAAGTTCAGTTACAACAAAAACAAGACACGCAGATTTCACAATGTGAAGTCTAGCTGAACAAAAACTGGACCAACAAGGACCGAGAAATGTAAAATAGAAATATTGTTTTTGAAGGTGCTGTTCATTAGCCGTGTTTCCACCAGTGGTGTTGTGGGACATGAAGATGAGAAAATAAAAGGGCTCAGTCCTCACAGAATCCGTCCTTTCAGGACTTTGGAAAGACGTCAGCTGATCAAGACCGCTCCAGCACTGAGTGATGTCACTGACCAGCTCTATAGGGTACTCACAAACATTGATAACTTTAGTTTTATTCAGTAATTTAATCCATTTAGGAGACATGGAGAGTGGCTGTGGGATGTTCAAATGGCGTTCAATGACCAGAAGAAGCGTAGTTTTTTACATCACTCTGTAGGAGTGTTGTGGACCATGGCGTTGTGGGAGGATTTCAGCATTGGGAGTGTTGAAACGGCACTTTTAAAGCAGCATCAATGCTGCTTATTTTCCATTTCTTCCTCTCTGCTTCACCAACAACTCTACAACTTTTACAAATGCCAGTTATTTTGTGATGTCAGTCGATGTCATTTCCTACTCAGTTACAACCAATCAGAACGAGTTAACCTGAAACCCGATCCGATTACTCTACTGCGCTGTTTCCAAGTCCTTACCCTAGTTCAGGTGCCTGTTTGGTTCCTGAAATGTTCCGGAAATTGGTGGTTTTAGGATGGCTTAGTGAAAGTCAGACACATGCATGCCGCAGAGGTCCAGTAAAATTACCCAGAAGCTCCGATAGTGGAAACGGGTCTAGTAATATTTGTAGAGCTCTTTCAACTATAGGCTGAGATGAGGGGTAGGATGCTGGAGAACAATGTTCCCATGCTGGAACATTGTTCTCCAACTATGTGGAACTCTATACAGGGAAGACCAAGCTGGCCACAATACACGACCCTTATAAGCTTCAGCAGATCATTTAACGCCCCTCTGTGCTCTGTGGTTGAACACAACGTCAAACAGGCTCACGCGGTTAAAGTCATACAATCTTTAATAGGTCACCATGTGTTTCCACACACACACACATCAAAATGATAAGAACTGTTATCCCCAGCCTTCTCCTTGACCACCGCTTGTGAAACCTAACTCAACACTCTGTAAAACCTGCAATGAAATGTCCCTTTCCCCATTATAAAGAGCGTTATGGTGTCTCTGAAGGTCTAAAAGATCATCTGCCAGAGAAAATGTCTTATTTTAAACCACCAAGTTAAATCATCAAGCACGTCTTTAGATTTCAACAGACTGGTAGAAGCAAAACAAGCTGATTCAGCAATTGGTCCAGCTTCTCTTTCCCACAGTCCAAACAGCTTGTTAAAGTTGTTGGCGTTATTGTCCGTTAAACTGCTCATAACAACCAGGCAGCAGAACTCTAAATCAGTTTACTCCCATTGAAGGAAATTCCCTTTCCTCTTTGGAAATGCTGGTTAGCATTACTTTGGGTTGTTGTTATGAGGAATGGCAAGAACAAGAAAGGCTCTCTCTGTTGTCATTCATCAAGAGAGAAAGTGAACATTCATCATAGCGTTGCCAATGAGTCCTGTAAAGAATGAGCTGCCACGGTCCATTTAGACCCAAACCCCAATTCCAAGGCTCTTATTGTGTGTTATTTTAGTAACAAGCAACATAATTATGATCAGAGAATATTGTTCTTTTCTACTTGAGAAATTATTTGCAATTAGACCAATACCAATATTTGTAAAATCCAAAAGCAGGATGGACACCCCCCCCCCCCCCCCCCCAGTCTCCCACACACAGAAACGCACACATATCCATATGTCGATGTCCCCCTTAACACTGGGGCCAGTGACAGGCTGAAAGGCGAGAGTGATGGATGGGCAGGGCTTAATCACCTCTAATCAGCTCTATCCTTGAATAATGATGAACAGCCTCTTTTACACACACATAATGAAGACAGAAAGAAAAGCTTTGAGAAGAGATGTGTGTTGAGTATTCATAAGTAGTGGCAGATGCTGGACCTTCTCCAGCTCTTTGGTTACTTCTTGTGTTATGCTTATGTCTGCTTTGATATACCGGTATATATTCATACGTGTCACTAAACACTCTCATGTCTTAATCACGCTGGTAGGAAGGTTACATTTAAACAGATTTCATTCTCAGCCAACTGGGGGAGGTTTCAGTTTTTCTCCTTACAAAGAAAAAGACGAAAGAGGGACGTAGCTATTGTTTATGATCATTGAGGTTGCCGAGTCTACGCTGAGCTGAAGTCAAACCAAAGCCAGTAAACAGGAGCGACCTAGAAGCTTTCTTTTGTACCCCTAAGAAGCATGTTTTAGTTTTACTCTAATATCAGGTGAAGAAGGCTAAAGGCTAACGTTGAGCTAACAATGCTAACAATAAATTAAGGCAAATAGTCAGCTCTACTCAATGTGGCTCGGCATTGGAGTCAAATGTGTGTGTGGAGTGAAAAATTGGTCAATCTTGGCATTAAACTTCTTTTAATGAGTCATTCAGGACTACAGGTCCTTCTCAAAAAATCAGCATATTGTGATAAAGTTCATTATTGTCTGTAATGTACTGATGAACATTAGACTTTCATATATATTAGATTCATTACACACAGCTGAAGTAGTTCAAGCCTTTTATTGTTTCTAATATTGATGATTTTGGGGTACAGCTCATGAAAACCCAAAATTCATATCTCAGATAATTAACATATCATGAAAAGGTTCTCTAAACGAGCTATTAACCTAATCATCTGAATCAACTAATTAACTCTAAACACCTGCAAAAGATTCCTGAGGCTTTTAAAATCTCCCAGCCTGGTTCCTTACTCAAAACCGCATTCAAGGGTAAGACTGCCGACCTGACTGCTGTCCAGAAGGCCATCATTGACACCCTCAAGCAAGAGGGTAAGACACAGAAAGACATTTCTGAACAAATAGGCTGTTCCCAGAGTGCTGTATCAAGGCACCTCAGTGGGAAGTCTTTGGGAAGGAACAAGTGTGGCAGAAAACGCTGCACAACGAGAAGAGGTGACCGGACCCTGAGGAGGATTGTGGAGAAGGACCGATTCCAGACCTTGGGGGACCTGCGGAAGCAGTGGACTGAGTCTGGAGTAGAAACATCCAGAGCCACCGTGTACAGGCGTGTGCAGGAAATGGGCTACAGGTGCCGCATTCCCCTGGTCAAGCCACTTTTGAACCAGAAACAGCGGCAGAAGCGCCTGACCTGGGCTACAGAGAAGCAGCACTGGACTGTTGCTCAGTGGTCCAAAGTACTTTTTACAGATGAAAGCAAATTTTGCACGTCATTCGGAAATCAAGGTGCCAGAGTCTGGAGGAAGACTGGGCAGAGGGAAATGCCAACATGCCTGAAGTCCAGTGTCAAGTACCCACAGTCAGTGATGGTCTGGGGTGCAGTGGCGGTTCTACATCGAATTACTCCCCGGGCGAGGCCCCCTTTGAGCGCCCCCCCCAACCGCCCCCCACCACCACCACCACACCACCCCACCTGCATGAACGCACGCACGTTTTCTACAAACAGGCATGTTTTATTAGAACGACTATTGAACATTCATTTTTCTAAGTTGCACATATTTACATTAATTACTATGAAGTTGTCAGAATGTAAAGCAGTATACATTATATACTGTATCAAAATATATAGAATCAAATATACAAAAACAAACAATAACTAATATAATAGATAATAAATATTCTAAATAGCAAAAATATTTCACACATAACAAACTAAAGATAATCACTACAGCATTGCACTTAGAACAGAAAACACAAACTAAAATTAAAACCTAACCTTGATGCAAACTCATCAATAATGTCTTCATATGAATCTGCTCCCCTACTGAGTGATTGATACTAATCAGAGCCAGGTTAGTGAGCCGCCCCTGAAACATAGGTGACCTCAGGTATGACTTGATCAAGTTTTGAAAAGCTCCTCTCAGCTGGAGCCACAGTGACTGGCAGAGCAGTCCAAAAGTTGGGGTAGATCTCCAATAGATCTTTATCATGATCCATAATATTTTAGAATTGCCTCTGAAATTGTAATTTAAACTGACATAAAAAACTGTAGACTACCAAAAAAGCCAACTTTCACAGAACAAATCATGTAAAAAATAATCAGTGCAGCCATCTGCAATAAATAAACAGGATAGTTAGTGGTGACTGGGGTGTTTTCTTCTGCTTGTAGAGTTGTTTTATTTATTATTATGTGAACATGATCAACATGTGTTTGTTGTTGTTCAGGCAGGCCACAGGCTGCAGGAGCATTTAGCAAATCCTAGTTTGAATCAGTAAAAAACCATTCAAGGAATTTTTTTGAACCATTTGAATATTCGTTTCAATATTTCAGCCCTATTAGCTCTGTTAGCAATTAGTTGACCAAATTTAACCGTTAAAATCCCAGTTAACTGGTTCAAAACATTGAAAACATGCATCATGAGAGCTACATACCTTTATCTTTCTCCTCTTTTTTCTTTTTTTTTTCCCCCTGAATGGGGCACCTGGTGGTTTTAGCCTTTTTATGTTCATCTCTTCTGTTTGGCTCCTGACTCAGTAAGTTTCCTTTAGTCAGGACTAAACTATGTAACCTTGATGGGGGGGGGGGGGGGGGGGGGGGTGACCACAAAATCGTTTTGTTTTTCCTTTTTTTATACGGTCATTTCACACAATTCAGAGAAACCTGAAAGAATGATAGGCCTGTGTTTATGATATTATGAATGAAAAATGGAAGAACGTTAAGATGTGATTGACTTTAGCCATGTTAATACAGTTGATTCAGCCCCTGCACGCTCATTTCATTTGGGAAAGACGCAGAGGTGAATTCCCCGCCGCACCCCTCCCCTTCCTGTTCTTCATAGACACACGGTGCACGTGAACGTTCTCAGTCAGCAGGAGCGCCTGCAGCTGCAGGGGGCGCCAACTCGCTGTTTCCAATCCAGACACTATGACAGATAATAGAAAACCTCGGTGCGGCACAGATTTCCTTTTTTTTTTTTACTCCGCGCTTGTGCGCCCCTTTTGTGTCATGAAAAAATGCCGCCCCGGGCAACTGCCCTGTCTGCCCGTGCCTAAAACCGCTACTGCTGGGGTGCCATGTCAGCTGCTGGTGTTGGTCCACTGTGTTTTATCAAGGGCAGGGTCAATGCAGCTAGCCATCAGGAGATTTTGGAGCACTTCATGCTTCCATCTGCTGAAAAGCTTTATGGAGATGAAGATTTCATTTTTCAGCATTACCTGGCACCTGCTCACAGCGCCAAAACCACTGATAAATGGTTTACTGACCATGGTATTACTGTGCTCAACTGGCCTGCCAACTCTCCTGACCTGAACCCCGTAGAGAATCTGTGGGATATTGTGAAGAGAACGTTGAGAGACGCAAGACCCAACACTCTGGATGAGCTTAAGGCCGCTATCGAAGCATCCTGGGCCTCCAGAACACCTCAGCAGTGCCACAGGCTGATTGCCTCCATGCCACGCCGCATTGAAGCAGTCATTTCTGCTAAAGGATTCCCGACCAAGTGTTGAGTGCATAACTGAACATAATTTTTTAAAGGTTGACTTTTTTGTATTAAAAACACTTTTCTTTTATTGGTCAGATGAAATATGCTAATTTTCTGAGATAGGAATTTTGGGTTTTCATGAGCTGTACGCCACAATCATCAATATTATCAGTACATTACAGAAAATATGGAACTTTATCACAATATGCTAATTATTTGAGAAGGACCTGTACAATAGCATGCAAACAGCAAACTACACTTCCTCTATTCCCGTAGACAAACTACCATAATAAGTGTAGTAGGTGCCCCCTACCGTAAAACACCAAAGAGCGTTAATACCAGCTATCTACTTATTCACAATCTTACTGTGTATGACTGTGTTTGCTTGTTATCTAGAATCTTCTGGTGCTGATCCGTAACTGCCACCAGCCATGAAACCAGCAGTGAGAGGGGGGATTTTTGTTTAGGAAAATGGCTTGCAGGAAACACTTTTGACCACAGGGCGTCATTCTCAATGAATGCTTACATATTGCACCTTTAAGCTCTTACTGTGATCTTTTAATTTTGCTAGTTAATAGTCCTAGCTCTCTGAAAATAAAATGTAAACAAACATCACTAAAGTTTCTCCCAAAAAACTATTTCACTGGACAGATCTATCAGCAGGTACTGCATCTCCTTTTCACTCAACATTTGTAAAGAAGTGCCTGGTTTAATGTTATGTCTGAGAATGAAGATAATTATGAAAATAAAGCTAATGTATTCAGATGTTTCAGTGTGAGCCCCATCTATGGCCCCATTCACCCCAGCCGTCCTTTCCTCCCATCAGCCACTGCTAGTTTGGTGTGGCTGACAGGCAGCTGAAGGGCAGCGCTGTCAGGGACGCCAAAGGCTGGAGCATGGGGGGCCTGGCGGGGCAGCTGAGCCCCAGCACAATACCATTGCAGTGGGGATGAGGAGTGCGTGAACGACCTGAGGAAATCGTGGAGCCAGCAGGAATGTTCTCCTGCTGAGCAAACACATGGCATTTCACTCTACAGCAGGGCGGTGACCCTCGCTCTCCCAGCTAACAGCTACCCGGGGTACTCCATCATTAATAAGGAAACCTGGTGAAGAGGTGTTATTGTGGGCTGATGCCGGGATTCATGCAACGGTTACATGTAAACAAACAACAAGGTCACTAAGGTCACGTTTTCTCCACTCATCCTGGAGGTGGATGAATAAGTACCCTGCATATCTGCACATATTCTAGATAAGAATAGCTACTTTTAGGATTTGTTTATTATATTTTTAAATATTATAATATTATAGGTTGCTTTTATTCTCTTTATTTATGTTTCATTTAGGTTTATTGCAGACTGCACCACTAGATATTTGGTCCTACTTTTTCCTCTTTTTTCTGCACATTTTTATCTCATATATTCTGTTTTTTGCTATTTGGATGTTTGCACCAGTGACACGCACACACATCATTTCAGATCTGAGTGTGTCGCACGTCAGTCTGGACATTAAAAAGAAATCTAATTTAAATTGAATTAAAATAATCAGAATTCTCAGCACCATTTAGGCAGATTAGGTTTATCTCAATTTAGTTGGAAAAAAATGCCGAACAAAGTCTGTGTCTCCAAATGTCGGAAAAACCGGGATGAGTTAAGATTATGTAAAGGAGAGGAGGCTAAAAACAAACAGTTGTGTGAGACATTACCTTAGACTAAAGCTGCATGGATGCTGAGATGCTTCTACAAGTGTGCTAGAGACTGCTGCTGAAATACAGATTTAAACATGCTTGTAACCAGTGTTGGGAGTAATGCGGTACAAAAGTAATTAACTACTGTAATGCATTGCTTTTTGCTGTAATGTGGTAATGTAAGGCATTACAGGGAAAGAAAATGTTAATATTTACTCGGTACAATTGTCGGTAACGCGGTAATTACGACGCATTTTTAAACCCAGAATCAAGATGTGGGTTTCCTAAAAATTCGAATTACGGGAAGCCTGAAAAAAGATCCAGTATCCACATATATGACGTCATTTATGGACTCAGCTTTGCGGGCATTCTCTGAGCAGAGAGGACGCAGCGGTAACGGCTCAAATACTCCAGCTGCGTCCTGCACGCAGCCGCTGTTATATTCACAAAACCGCTCCACCAAAACAAAGTCATTCGTTTGCGATCGTTTTTATCAGCCCATATTCTCTGGTACTTCATGTACTTCTCAGCTGAGTTCATAATCTGTACGCCGGTGATTTCAACTCATTGCTGCTGGAGCGCAGCGCATATTAAGCTTATTTATTTATTTATTTATTTTGCGTTCGGTAGATCCCTTTGGCTGATTAGTTAGAAAGTTGAAAATCTAGTTTACAGTTTTTCTGGAAGACGGAGAAAACATGCAGCATGCAGGAAGGTTAGAGAGAGAAAGGGCCAGAAATTATTCAAATAAAATCAAGAAAAAAAGAAAAAAGTCGGTAGATTTATCCCCAACACACATTTTTACCAGTGAAAAGCAATAATATATAAGCATTTAATATTTATACATGTGATAGAATCAGATCACCCCAGAAGTCAGTCCCACATCCAGGGCCGTATCAAGGCATTTGGGGACCAAGGCAAATATAGGCTTGGAGACCCCACCACCTCACTCCCTGCTCAGTTAATATAAGATGGCGGCGTGCTGAGAGTACAGATTGTTGTTGCTTTTATTTAGTAAACAATCATTTTAAAGCACCGTTATTATATCTGACTGTTTTTAGCAGCAATCCTAGCTCAGACACCACATCACCTTCCACATATATGTCATGAGCTCACTGAGCGTCACATGACCAGATTCATACTGAAGTTGTTTTGGTGAAAGTAACTTAAAGTAATGCAAAAGTAGTGTAATGCCTTAAATTTCAAAATCAGTAATATTGTAATGTAATGAATTACTTTAAAATGAGGGTAACAAGTAATAAATAATGCATTACAGTTTTGAAGTAACTTGCCCAACACTGTTTGTAACGTCAGAAAAATAACACAATCAATAATCTGGCAACTCTGACCAAAACCTCTGTTTTTGATCTGAGCCTTCATTTACCAAATCTAATGATTTGGGGAGAACCAGATGATTTTCTTTTCATTATGTGTAAATTCAGAGTGGGTGTGCTGAATTTTTCCATGACTGGATCGTCTTTGGAACCGTTCTCCAATGATAACCAGATGTCCAGGCTTGAGTGCAATTAACTGGAAGTGATGTGGTGCGCTGCCTTTAATTCAACAACGATCCTTAAGTCTCCCGTGCATTGGAAGTATCTGTGGTGCCAGTAAAACCCCATTTTTTCTCTTTACTTATTGTTTTCGTCGAGCCATAAATAGTCCAGGCCAAATTAATGAGGCCACAGAGACATTGATGGAGGAGTGAGGGGATAAAGAAATGAAGACATGAAAGGAATGATAGATGGCATCATTATACCACGGCACATCTCACTTAACAGGAACTGTTGGCTTTGGAGGTTACATGTTCCTGCATGTGCCAGTTGTAGTGTAGCCATGTCTGTCTGTGCACACACGCTATCAGCATACAACGCTTAAACCCCCCCAGTCCTGCTCAGTTCACACGCACCAACATAATTAGCTCAATTGCAGTTATGAGAAACGAAGATGGAGACCATTCTTTCTCCACCTGGGGACAATTTATTGAGTTTCTTGGTTAAGCTGTAATTAACACTGAACCTCAGTTGGTTGGCTCATAGCAGATCGCTGCCACGCCACATTGTTTTAGATGAAAGACTACACAGACCCATTTCTGCATACCGCAATTAGCAGTTCTTCACTGGAGCATCCTCTCGCTAGGAGGGGAAACCAGGATTAATGAGAAAAAGAAAGCAAATTACTGTTAAACTGGAATCCAGTTAACGTGATCCGATTCATGCTCGGTCCAGGAACACATCGTCACCACCCAGGACTGATGTAGGACTGCTCTACGTGATACCAACTTTTCTTGTTAATCTTATGCGAACATTTGCAGCTATTTGAAAAAAGTCCCAAAAGTGTTTTATTTTTTCTTCTAATTTTAAAGCCAAACCAGTTCGATCTTGTTAAATCATGCTAAGATGGAAATAATCAGTGTTTAAGCTCTGCAGGTTGCTCCATTGTTGCCTCAGCAGGTCTCCCATTGGCTCTGCCAGGTTAAGCCAGACCAATCACAGCGCTCCGTTTGTAGAGATACACTGAGTGGGCAGAACAAAACAACAATTGCGTCAGCTTAGGATCGGTGTTTGTTTGCCTTCCACTTTAGCTGATTTAGACTTGGGCCTTTCACTGAGACAAGAGCAGATAGGGTTTACGACAGACTAGCCCTTTGATTTCTGTCACCATGAATACGTCACATTGTTCTTTGCTCTGATTGGTCTTAGCGCTGTCCAATTGCGTGCAGAAAGTGTGAAACACAATCATGGATTTTGCCTCATGACAAAGCTCCGTCTATGGGTCGTTCCAGACTATAGGTAGCCTAAGGCTACTCCCGTTCTGATTGGATGCTGGGTCCCTGAACGATGCTATAGAAGTTATTTTCTAATCCCCTTTGCGTTACGCTCTGAATCACACATATGTTGTTCTTCAATTGAAATGAAAAATAATTGTATGTTTTGACTATGTTGCATTATTTGAGGGTTATTAGCTGTAAACATTGAGGATTAAAAAGACTACAAATCAGACGTTGCATACATGATATCACAGCAGCCCTCTTTTCCCCAGCGTACCTTACCACAAGACCAGATTAATAGTGGTTTTCTCCATGTTTAAGGCTCCTTCTGTCATCCAGGAAGAAGGATTCAAAAATCAGCTATTTTTCTCTTCTCTGTGTCTGGTTGATGATGGTGAGAGGAGCATTTGTAGTCCATCACGTCTTTTCACAAAAACCCTTAAGGTACTTTCACCACCTGTGGAAAATTAGCACTTTCTTGCTTCAAAATGTGTCTTTAAAGTTCACTGGCATCTTCTGTGAAATCCATGGCACACATCAAACGGCATCAGAACACAACTTATTGGTCCATAGACTCCCATTCATTTTCTGGGCAGGTACAGGATGGCCTGCCAGGCTACAGAAAACCGGTACCTAACGGTCATTCTGCTCATTGTACAAAGTGGCCATCTGTTTTCTGGATGCTTTGGCAAAAAGGTTTTCTGCCCCATTTTAGAGCATCTTGTTGTAATAATCCCCAAAATGAAAATAAAAACATAGCAGCAGCTGTTTATACAAGTGAGGAAGTGTTGCTGAGAAAATTTAGAGCGCGACACGAAAGCTAACGTTAAAAGGCAAAGTGAGACCTACTAAGAATAACAGATCTACTCCAGTTAAGGGACTCATTATGGGGTCTCCCGGCTAGAAATCATGTGATTTAATCCTCCGCTGCGTCTTCAGTGTGGGTTATAGCTCAAGTGGAAAATGTTTTGGTCCTTAAGGGTTTACAGCCAGATGATGCTGCTAGAAAAGCCATTTGCTTCCCCCTGCATGTGTGTGTTCCAAAGGTGCAATTTATCCTTAATGATAAAGTAGCTGGATGGAGAATTAAAGTCAAGTAAAATCAGGTGCTGCTTGTACGGATTTGAGGACGTAACAAACACAAGCGAAGGAAATTTGGATGATGTGTGACCCTGAGGTGGATTCATGATGTAATAATTACCACATGTTTGTGCTGATAATTTATTTCAGACCAATCAGACAAGGATTAAGCAGCTGTGTCTTTTCCTGCCTCTTAATGTCTGCCCGGGTGCTAATGTGTCACTCAGCACAGCATTAGCATGGCAAGTATGCAGAGAATCAGCTGCTGCCACTAACCTTTCTGGATCCGTTTGCATGTAAATCAATGGATTAATTGGCTAAAGCTCATTAGAGGCGAGGTCTCATCAATACCATACAGCTCAGTTACCTGTGGCACTGAGCCTGCCCCTCTGTCTCTGAGAACTTGTCGTTCATATCTGACCAGCTAAACAGCTGTTATCACCTCCTAAATAAATACCATTAGACACTTTTACCATTTTCATCAACTAACATGCTTGTTTTACACACATGAATAATAAAAATGCCAACGCTATCATGAAAGCTGGTATTCATACATTCATTAGTTTGTGTTCCTGAGGGACGAGTTTTTAGAGCATCTCTGAAGCTGAATGTGTCTATAAAAAATATTATTACACACATTTTAACACTTTTGTTAAAGTTGAGACTTCACATTTATCAGTGACATTTCCTCAGGTTTTACACTTTGCCCCCCCCACCTCCAGGTGCTGAAATTGAACCTTTCTGGGGAAAGACCAGCAGAGCGGAAGAAATGGGAAAAATTACTCTGTTGTATCGAAGGGCGTGGGACGCGTTACCTTCACCTTGACGAATGTCTGCTGCCATCCATGTGGGCACGTAGAGGTGGCGGGAAATGAATACGCAAAGGCGGGAAATCTGTGGATGATGAGTACAGTAATTTTGTTGGACACCACTGTCTGCCATTTTGCTCAGCTAATCTTCCCACTGCTACCAACCCTCTGCGCATATTTGTCAATGAATATGTGAGTTTGTGTGTAATTTGCAAGAAAAGGTCAGTGCTCATCTCTGAAACATCCCTCAACCTTTAAAGGTTGGAGCCTTTGTCCGGGCGTAAATGACACTTTACCCGAGCCCTTTTAGGAGGACAGGCTGAGACAAAGACGGAGAGAGAGGCTTCTAGGAGGAAGGAAGAAGCAATTTTGGCAGAATAACTGCTTGTTGGCAGACTGTCTGCTATTGATTAATGCTGACCTTAGGGGCTGAGGTGATGAGGAGCTGAGTAATGGTTCATTTCATTAAATATTATTGCAGCTTGCACTTGAAGGATGCAGTTCTTAGGGAATCCATTAGTAGAAAAGCAATATAACATGTATTTATGTGTGGGAAACTGTTTTCAATAACGTAGGATCACCTCTGAATGCTTTTAACATTTGCATCAATCTTTTTGAATGCATCTTTATTTACAAACACTCTAAAGTGACACTGTCAGTGAATCACAACTAAATCAGGTGGTGGCAAAAAGTGAACAATAATCTTGAGTGAGTTTCCAAATGGTTTGAAAATGTTGCAAATATTCTTAATTTTTCCGCGTGTGTTGCAATAAGTGTCATTCTTTCAAAAATAGCTGAAGACTCATCGTACACATCAGAAACAGAGAGGGGGTGGGGTCACACATTTGCACTTTTGCACACCTGATTCGTCTGTTACCTTGCAGCCCAGTGATGGTGTCTTTGAAATAGGGCTGCACAATTTTAGGAAAACCTGTGATGTGCGATAGCACTGGTTAATACTGCAATGATGATATGACTTGCAATAAATAAACGAATACTTAACTCAAAAACAAAGAAATAAAAAAATGACAACAAAATATCATAAAAATGGTAAAAACTCTAATTGTGATGAAAAGAGCTAAACAGGCTAAACATAAATAATGAAAATGAAAGTAAACGTCAGTTTCACTTTTGTGAACTGAATCAGCTGAGACTGCAAACTGGAGTGATGTAGCTTCTGAAGGACAGACACCTTTTGGATCGGGTCGTGATAAAACTTAAGCGTTGCATCAATCGGCATGAAAATCAAGTTATGTTCAAGCTAAAGGGATGTCTATACACTTTATCCCACCATCACGTAATCTTTGTGAAAGCACATGATCGCGCCACAGCCTGACCTTATAAAGGACCAAAAGCTTACAGGGGCTGCCTCAGCTTTGCAGCATAGAAATGTCGTAGTTTTAAAGAAAAAAAAAGTCGAAGTCACGGAGAAAGTTTTGTTAGTCCTTCCTCGATTGTTGTTGTTCTACGGCTAAAGCTGATCAACAAGCTTCCGCCATTGCTGTTCTTTCTGCTGGTCCGTCCCTTAAAGTATCCGGGCGGCACATGTAACTTTTGTGTTCCTTCCACGCTTTGCAGCTGTTTTTCTGCACTCATTTATAACTGTTTATAAACGTTTACAGATCGATTTTGAATCGCGTCACAATGCGATGCATCGATTCAACAATGAATCAGCACACCCCAATGTTTCAGTAATGCAAACTAACATGCAAAGTCTTTTATGATTGTTAACGGGACACTAGGCAGTTTTGCTTGATTGTAGCATCCCCTAGTGTCCGTTTGTAGAAGCGAAACCAAAACCTGCCTCTTCTCACAGTGCGTTCGTCTTAATCTAACAGCTGAAACGTCTCCCAGTGTTCCTACGAGTCTCGGAGTGATTCATCACCATATTAAACAAATCAGTTGTGTTCAAGCTCTAAAACAAGCAGAAAATGTCCTGGAACATGACTGCAGTGCCAGGTAGGTCAGCTCAATTTCTTCTAAGTCCCAACAGAGCGGACCGGCAACTGTGATGCTCTGGACACAGAGGGCGATAGGGGCTGTGTGGCCTTTCGTTAACCCTGTAAAGGGTCATTTTAGCACATACCGGCTCAAAAAATGATTTAAAAATTTGCTAAAGTTGCTAATTATCCCTTTAAAAGAGAAAAAGTATATAATTTCAAGACATTAAAAAGTTGTTAGCCCAATGACGACTAAAGTTGTCGTTTGCATTTTATTTTATTTTTTACTGTGTGGGCGTCGGACGAGCCCCCGCACCGTGAGAAAAAAACATTCCAGTTCTAAAGTCGATCTTCATCCGCATACGTCACACGTCACGTGATCAGGAAGCAGAACATCCATGTGTTAGGAGATCGTTTAGAGCCGCTGCTGTAAAAAAAAGTGAGGCGCGAACCGGAAAAGCTTCTGCCGATCACAATTCGACAATGGATTATGAAAGAACAGATAACGCTCGAAACACACGGATTCTTCCTGATGTAGGAGGCGAGTCTACTGTTTGTTTTGGCGCAACGTTCTGTGACTCTTAAAAATCAGTAAAAACGCTGAAAAATGCTGGCAGAGAAGGGCTTTTCTGATCAGGAAACGGCTGGCAGTGAATGAGTTGAAAACCATAGAAACAAAAAAACAAAACAAAAAAAAATTAAGCCATCTAAAGTCATTTATGATCATATGAAATTAAAAAAGCAACATTTCACTAGACATGATTAAAGTTAAAGATATCGGCCAGAGGCAAATTTCCTTTGAACAGCGTGTGTAAAGAAGTATTAAAACCTCAGATGAAAAAGGTTTTCTGGATTTTGACGTCTGGAATTGTAAGAAAATCTGATGTTTGTGACCGGCGCGGGAAAAACTGAAACTAACTTCCGGTCTAAGCCCTGGGCAGCTGGTGACGTTTCACAAGGAGCTCTGCTGAAACAGCTGTAGTAAACAACGCCTGACTCCGCTGTTTCTGCGTTAGTGTTATAGCAGAGAACATTGTGTCATCAGTCAGATGTAGCTTCTGAAGCCTCTGCTAGTCGGTCAGATTTGTTTTTTCTCTGGGATACGGTGACAGGAACGGATATTGGATTACCTGAGAAGTTCAACCGAACTCCGTGACCTGCAGCTGGATATCAGAACCGGAGGTGCAAGCATGCTTTGGACCATTTCACTCAGAAAACCCGCGGCCCGATTAGGACACCGGGGAGGATTCTGTTTGTCTTCGGAACCAAAATCGGTACAGTTTGTTAATTATTTCATGTCTGTGCTCTACCGGTAGCGTTCAGTTAAGTTCTCAGCTGATTAGCTCCATCATATAGTCCCAAAATAATTCAGTCATCTACAGATGAGTAAATTAACGTGTTGCCAGCTTTACCGCTGTGTGTATTTATTGATATAACATCAGAAAATATTTAACCGATTGCTTACCAGAATAAATCTTCCTGATGCTAACTCGCTAGCTCGATCGTTGTTTTCTAATCCAGGATGACACGGAGGTTCTACCGGTCCTATAGGAGGATCTGTTGTTGAATATGGGGATCATGGTGGTGCAGTGGTTAGCACTGTTGCCTCGCAGCACGAAGATCGCAGGTTCGAAACTCGGCTGTGGCCTTTCTTCATGGAGTTGCGTGTTCTCCCCATGCATGCGTGGGTTTCCTCCGGGTTCTCCGGTTTCCCCCACAGATCACAACATGCCCTATAGGTTATAAACTGTAAGTCGCTTTGAATAAAAGCGTCTGCTAAATAAATAAACATAAACATCTTTTAGATTATTTCTCTGCGTGTGTGTGTGTGTGTGTGTGTGTGTGTGTGTGTGTGTGTGTGTGTGTGTGTGTCGTAGCTTTCACAAATTACTTGTTCTTTACCGGAGCTAACACGGCTAGTGCTGCAGCAGTCATGCTGACGGGACTCTGGAGTCCAGAAGTACCGGTGCGGTTCTAAATGGATTTATAGAGGTAGGTTATTATTTTAGATCAAACCTATGTTAGTTAAAAATGCGTGTAGAATACGGACATATGGCTCAGACCTTTAGCTGCAGCTGTAAACACAATTTTCTGTTTTAATTATGAACACGATAGTAAACAAAATACAATTATTTACCATGCTAGCAACAGCAACCACCTAGTCTGATGTGTGTGAGTGACGTATGCAAAACACAGTTCTTCACTGCCTGGAGGAGAGAATTTTGATTTTCTGTAATGATTTACGACTAAATTCCTTAAAGGGGCATTATGGAAGTTTGACAGCCAAAACATGTATAGAAATAATAAATGTCTTCTTCATACATTCTCCTGCAATGCCCTGGTCCTGTAGAATGAGCCCTGGCATTTTTACTGTGATTGCCTGTTTTTCTGTACAATCACAGAAAAAGAGAGCTGCTCGGGTCGAGCAGGCTGCTTCATGCGCGTTCACGCTCAGGCATAGCCCGTAGCATTTGCTATCCGTAGCTTTAGCAGCAGAGAGAGAGGCAGTGCCACTTTGTCGCGGTTCCTAACGCCTAGTGACAAAGCTAGCTACATTTCTGAGGACCCTTAGCTACTTTCTGTAGAACTTTCTTCTAGATATTTCCTGCTAATTAGCAACAAAACAGCCATTTTCACTCCGAACCGTTCTTTGGTTTGACGTTGTTTCAGCTGTCATCACAGATATAAACGTTACAGACACTGTGAATGTTACTAGAGTGTAGCTCACCTTGTAAGATGTCTGACTTTCATGTAGGAGACCTGGATTCGATTCTGGATGTGAACATAGTTCATTTAGAGTTTCTTTTTTGCATTAATGGTATATTTTTTTACAGTAAGATGCCCAAATTTTTATTTGAGACTCGCCGAACGGCATTGAATTCACAGATAAAAAAGATGTGGGTTCAACTTTCATTTTGGAACAATTGTTCAAGCAAGGGAAGGGAATGATCTGAGCATGCAGGAGGACTGACCCATCATAAACCTTTGTCGGCTGTGCTGAAGAGAAAGGTACAGAACCAAATTATTTAATTTATTAGCTGCGTGTTCTCCTGTCCTCTGTCCTCCAGGCCACACACACACACACACACACACACACACACACACACACACACGGGACTGTCTCAGCTGTTATTTTCGTTAAGGAGTGTGCACGTACAGCATGCGCGCCTCGTGCACGAGCCTACTATTGAAGCTGCCGTTACGCTTTTGGCCTGAGGGGGCAATCGCAAGCATAAAAATTCAAAAGTCCGTAAAGTCCCTTTAACAAAATAAAAAACTGAACCCAGTTCATATTTATATATGTGGTAAAGTGTAGTTATACTCAAGGCCGAATTATAATATGGGCAAACTGGGCACAGGCCCAGGGGCCCACAGCCACAGGGGGGCCCATGCAAGCAGCAGTCTTTTTTTCTTTTTTTTTTTTGTGCAGCAGTCTCAACGTTGGAGAAAAATGTCGACAAGTAATTAAAATTGCGCCCACATTTTCTAAGTTAACACACATTTCTTTTAACAATGGTAGTTTTTGCATTTTTAATGCCTGCTTCAGCCCTCTCCCCCCTCCCGCTGTGCAGCGGATGGGCCTGCAGCCTCTCGGAGTTCCTGCTGCTCTAAACATTGAAATAATTATTTCATTTTCTGTTCCTCACTTCTGATTACCTTCAATGGTGTCTGTTTGTTGCAACCGCCAGGTACAAAAACTAACTTGTTTTTATTTGACTATTTTTCTGTCCTGCCTGTTTATTATCTTCCTGCATCTCCTCTCAATCCTAAAGAGAAACTGCTGCCTGGGTTCATATATATTCACCTCATGAGTTACCTTTGAACTGCAGTTAAAAATATCTACCGGCCGCAAAATAGCGGAGTGCACACCGCGCGCCGGCCACATGGGTGAGGTGAAATCACCGGAGGACGAAACAGGTGATGTGCTCCGCTCCATAGCAGCAAAACACATCAGGCACAAATAAAAGACAGAAAACATAAAAGGATATGAGCCGACATGAACGATCGCGTGTTATATTTGTTTTTGAGGTGGCGTCACTTTGATAATGTTACTGTGGCCGTTCTCAGGACGCATCTGTCTGGAGCGCGTCAACCATCAGAGCTCTGCGCCTCTCAGCTCTAAATAATCCCAGCAGAGTCCACATGAATAATGTAATATAAATAGAACCATGATCGTTTTCAGGCTAGAAAATAGTCTACAGTCCATCTTCCCTAATGTGTTTGTGGCCCTGCAGATTTTTCGAACTCTACCTGCACTTCTTATATGTACCTCTCAACGTAGGACTCTTTTATAAGGGTACCGCACCGTCCGCTACGTCAGCCCCGACAAGGGCAGAGAAAATAGAGAAAGAATAGAGGATAACTGTGTCTGGATGTGGATGGAGATTACATTTTACATCAGCCTGATCATCATTTAAATACGTAAACCATCACCTGTCTTCTAGTCCACGCTATCAGCATTATTTTAATTGGTGTGTGTGTGTGTGTGTGTGTTTTCCACTTCAAACACTGGTCTAACCAACCAGACCAGCGTGTCCAGTAACATATTAATGTTACACTTCATGTAGGCTAGGAACATTTCACCTGCCGTGGCCCGACCGCTTCTGCTCCACATAAACTTTGTGCGTGATCAAATGTCTCTACAGGTGCTTTCTGAGCTGAAGAGGCTATTCTGCCTCAGACTGGATGCGTCGTGCTTCTCCATATTAGAGACGTGAACAAGCGCTATTCAGCCAAAGTTTCATAATCAGAACATTTTTCCAAGTGACACATCCCTCAGAGAGACCGGGTTTCCAGACCGCTTCAGTGGGAGGAAATCTTACCGCATGTGCTGTGGTTCTGCGCTGCGCTGCGAACCCCTCTACAGATCTTCAGCTCACTGTCCACCGTGTGCGCTGCGAGCTGTGCTGAGCACAGTGTCCAGTATAAAGCTCTGATGTTCTGATGAGAAAGTTTTCTTGATTGATTTAGTTACCTCTGCGATGTGCGTAACGATTAAAATGTCGGCTCATCTGTGTGTGCATCAGTGTGCGTCGGGGTAATTCTTTCATAACAACCAGCATCCTTGAGTTTATCCGTCAAAACAGTCAAATGGAAATATCTGTAACCTGCCATTTAACTGTTTTACCTTCCTGTGAAGATTGTTGCAAAGAGAAACAACTAAACCTGATTAACCCCAGAGCCATGCATACCCTAACCCTAACCCTACTTCGTGACTGTAAAGGAGGGAAAAAATGACTTAATCGGATCCTTTTCTTACCTTTTCAACATGGTTTAATGTAAAGTTTCATTCAGTACAAATTTTAGTTGCACCAGTCTAACGAGACAGAGCCTGGATTTGTATTCTGAACAGTTTAAAGTTTAAAACGGAGACATGTGTGACGCATCTAAAGTTCGCTCCTGCTCAATTATTATGGAAATTAAACTAACAAGATGAATAACATAAAATTATTTTAGGCACAGATAACATCACCCACACTTTAGAAAAGCTTGCAACACGCCAACTACCAGTTACAAATTGTGAAGGGGAATGATTTTCAAAAATGGCAAGAATAAAAAAATGAACTGAGAACAACACAAACTCAACAGCACCTCAGTGCACTGTCACTGATGGCTGTTGAATCTCAGCTTGTGAGGAATCTGGACTTTGATGACATTGTGAATGAATTTGCTAACAGAAAGACCAGAAAGCAGTTTTTCTGAAGGCAAGAGAGGAGACCAACAAGAGGAAACAAAAAGAAGGGGAAGGAGCTAGGAGTCAAGAGGAGGAAGGAAACAGGAGACAAGACGAGGAAGGAAACAGGAGACAAGAGGAGGAAGGAGACAGGAGACAAGAGAAGGAAGGAGACAGGAGACAAGAGGAGGAAGAAGACAGAAGACAAGAGTAGGATGGAAACAGGAGACAAGATGAGGAAGGAAACAGGAGACAAGAGGAGGAAGGAGACAGGAGACAAACAAAAAACATGCAGATATTTCATCTTTGCAAACTTTTTGATAACTGTATAATCTTTTAAATAATCTGCATTACTTTCTGTTGTAGTGTGTGTGTGTATATATATATATATATATATATATATATATATATATATATATATGTATATATATACATATATATACCTATATATATATATATATACAGTGAGAGATCTTAATAAAATATATTCTTTTAATGGTGTTTTAATGAGCTGTATAATTTCTTAAAACAATTTTTGAATAGAAATAAATAAGCAAGCAGCATTCCTTGTGTGTGTGTGTGTGTGTGTGTGTGTGTGTGTGTGTGTGTGTGTGTGTGTGTGTGTGTGTGCGTGCGTGCGTGCGTGTGTGTGTGCGTGTGTGTGTGTGTGTGTGTGTGTTCACGTGCTTGCTCGCTTGTCCCTCCGTCGGCCGTGACAGGTGTGTGTGTGTGTGTGTGTGTGTGTGTGTGTGTGTGTGTGTGTGACTACTACAGACAAATGCATGAGAGAGGTGGCAGCCTTGAAACAGCTCGATGGAAAACTCTCCCCACAGGTTTTAAAAATGCTAATATAATGTTTCTGCTTCACTACATAATAATTTCTCTGTAGAACTACAAAGTCCGACTGGGGGAGGAGAGTAGGTCTGCACTGTGGAGGGGGGCGGAGTTTGCAGCTACTTCTACAGATTTAAAGAGACAGTACCCAACAACGGCTCATTCTCAGACTCTCCTCAGAACAGGGGTAGATGAGGGTCTGTAGAGCAACAGTAATGAGGAAATCAGCAGAGGTGTGACACTGTGGCATCATCAAGTCATCTCCACGTCATGTTTTTGTTCTGTTCAGCAATTAAACCAGGTGATTTCAATCAGCACTGTGAATTAACCTGGTTCAGTTCCTGAGCAGAACAAAAACATGACATGGAGATGACTTGATGATGCCACAGTGTCACACCTCTGGAAATCAGACCAAAGAACTGCAGTTCCACCATATTTAGACCCCAACTGAATGACTTAGATGTAAAAAAGGAATAACTTAAAAGCATGATGTGTCTCCTTTAAAGTCCCACTAGTTGTCACACACAGGTGTGTGAAATTTGTGTCACAGCCATGGGAAACTTTTGCTGGTTTAACCCCCCAATTCAACTCCTTAACGCTGAGTTATACTGGCCTAACCTGTCTCAGATTGTAAATGTGCATTTCTAGAATTGACCAAAACACTGAAGGTTAAGAAGAAAATACCGTTATAGTAATAGTCCAGGGGGTCGTGCAGGTGGACTTAACATTTTGGCCTTAGCAGGAAATTTCAGTTTTTCCTCATTTGAGAAAATAGTTTTCATACCTAAAAATTAAGATGTTTCCCATTTAGACCACTTGCTTGACCCTGTCAGCCTGGAACAAAGCAGCAACACCACGATGGGAAAAGGTGCATGCTTGCACACAGCTGAGTCTTTGAGGGAGTCTTACGTTGCAGTCTCCACACTTAGCTGCACTGGGAATGCATGGTTGTGCTCGCCGTGTGGGACAACTAAAGAGCTGATCACCGAGGCTGACTGCCTTTAATAAGCACACACACTCGTATACGTGCACCACAGTAGAGCACTTCACACACACAAATAACCCCGTCCTCTCTCGCAGATGCAGGCATTCGTACGCGTGCACGCGCACACACACACACACACACACACACACACACACACACACACACACACACACACACACACACACACACACACACCAGAGGGCATACTGTTCCATCTGACATCATTTTGAAGTTAACCCCCATTGAAGGTAAAATGTCACCACTTGGCCTACTGTGGGTGGATATGGATCGCTTGAGTAAGCCGTGTGTGAGCGCAGAGACCTTTTTCCTATCAACTGTAGGAAAAATCGAGAACACATGAAGGCGCTGTGAATAATTTCAGAAAGACAGGATATCATCAAGATGCATCACGGCCACGAGGGAAGCCATTTTGATTTGGGTGTCTTGCCTAAAAAATATGTTTTGATTTATTTGCAGTCAAAAAGTTTATTTTCAGAAACAACTTTAACACGGAGTGCATGCTAACGCGAAATCGGTTCGGAAGCAGATGATGTTTTAGCTGTAAGCATTTACACAGGTTTATACCTGCATGGATAGCTTTTCACTATCTTCTCATAGATGGAGCTTTTACCTGAGGACATTTAAAGATGAGAAATTATGATTTTTTAAGTTATGCTAGTTCTATGGTTTAAAAAAAACACGTTGTTGTCCTAAACCCCTCTGACACTAAAGTGATTTCAGCTGTTTTATCCTCCCAGAATGAGCCGTTTCACAGCCCCGCCCACCCTCTCAGTCTGCCGTAAGGGAGGTGCGTGGAGTAGAGCCGCCTCCCCTTCAGCGGCAGCAACTCTTTTTTGACAAGCGAGAGGTGGTGCTAATTTCCCCGTTTGTGATGTCACAAATGGAGACTTTTGGAGACGGCTCGTTTTATTCCTTAAACTGAACACTGACGGAAAACAGACGGATGTGTTCTTTCATGTTAGGAGTGTTTATGGAGGCAGTAGAGACCCACATGGCCGAATAAAAAGATGCTAAAGGAGATTTTTTTTACACGATTAATATTTGTTTCCCATGTAATATGAATGTTCATGTGCTGTAGTGTTGCTGGCTAACCCTTCCCTTAGCTCTGCTCACCCCTACATTAAAAACCTTTCCCTCTGACGTATCGTTCTTCCATTCACCTTTTTCTGTCTCACTCTCACACACAAAGATCCCAAAGGAGCTCTGACGCCTCGCCTACAGACCTGATTCAAATGGAAGACGCAAGGTTACTACAGCAGGGTCAGCAGCATATGAGTCAGGATAATAAACACGTTAAAAATTGCAAACTACCCAAAAATGTAATAAGGAAGTTTCTGACTATGGCATGTTTGTGTGCAGTAAGCAGAAAGACACACTTCATTTGGCATTTTTACACATCATAAAAATCAGTAAGCAGGTGGTATCAATGGGTCAGAATGAACAAACTAAAGAGGAATCATTATTATTTTACACTAATCAAACATTTAAACTGAGCTTTAGTAGGTAAATGTATTTATTTATTTTTATAGTAATGCATTCAAATTACCAACATGTGATCCAGCAGCACAATAGCATCACACAGTGGCTTTTACATGGTGACGTGTCGGGTTTTCACCAGACTGAGAAGATTTTTGTCTCTGAGCTCTCAGCGGCAGGATGAGAGTCTCTGGCGACTGCTCATGGTGCAGGTTTGGGTTAGGTGGAGCAGTAGATGTTCAGGTTGCAGCTGGAGGCCACCAGCACGTCCATGTTTCTGTGGGTTTGTAACACCAAGCAGCATTTTTATCCAGAGCTGGGTTTAAGGGTCGATGACTTGATGACAGTTTACAAAATAGCTGCAAATGGATCAAAAATGTGGAAAAATAACGTTTCTTAAAAAATTTGTTTGGTGTTTTTTGCCATTTGAGAGAAAAACAACTTCAAGCCCAGAAAGGGTGCTGTGTACATTTGACCTAGATTTATAATCGGACTTTTAAAATAAATGCATCAAAAAAGATGGTTTTGCTTTTGGATGTATCAGAAAGTGGATAATGAATATTCGTTTCTATGCTTTAAGATAAAGTAAATAAATAGCTTGTTTTGATTTAAAAGCTTCATTTACAGTTTGTTTTTGTGTGTATTTTCCCTGGCGATAGGGGGCAGTACCCAAATCACTGCTAGCAAGCGGGATTTTTTTGTTCGACCTTTGTAAGACCTCACCGATGGAAGGCCATTAGGGTCAAAATCCCTGGGAGTGCAACCTTCAGCTGAAGGACGAGCACATCAGACTGCCTGGCAGCAAGCAAAGAGGTAAATGTGTAAAACGTTTATAAATGGTGAAAGTTTTGTAACTGCTTGTTACAAATCAGGAAATGCGTTTTGTCCTCACGGGCTCCCGTAGAAGGAAATATGGCATCGCCCAGAGACTTAAGGTGTTTCTCAATGCCAAGGCGCCTGGCCTTGTGAGGCGATGTCTTGCGAGGCCAGGCGCCTTGCGTACGAGGACACTGTCCTTCCTCATTTAAAGAAAACGGTTAAACGGAACAGACTTGCATCAAGTTACCGCAGCGGTCAAGTAACGTCATGTGACATGGTTATATTTTATACGTATAAGTTTCAATATAAATATATAAGGAGCCTTTTACTCGCCTCTGTCAGTGCGCCCCAGGGCAGCTGTGGCTACATAGTAGCTCATCACCATCAGCGTGTGAATGAATGAATGATACACTATAGTGTAAAGCGCTTTGTAGTCCCTACTCTGAGAGGCGCTATACAAGTGTGGGTCATTACTTTTTAAATTGTGTTTATGTTTATTAAATTAAATATATAAGCGAGTTACTACCCGCTAGCCACTGAAGCTGCAACTACTAAGCTACTAACCAACCACAGATAACTTCTTTAGATCTACGAAAAACATTTTAAATTAGTTGACTTGCAATTAAACTTGAAATGTGCCCCCGAAGTAGCTGCCGGCTGCTGATCTGCCATGCTGCGGTGCATTCTGGGTAATTTTTCACCAAGGCTAGGCTACAAGACACCTCCCATGTATCCTTGCTCAGCTAGCTAAACAGCTAACAAACGGAGAACACACGCTTCGGTAGAACATGAACATTGGAACACGTCTTGGCGGTTCCCGATGACGTATCTCCTAGGCAACCGGGGCGGGGCCAAGACATCAAGGCGAGGTTCCTTGGCATTGAGAAACACCCTTAGACCCAAGTTTTATGGTTTTATGTTATGAAGGTGCCAATATTTTTTAAATTTAACTTGCTATGTACATTTTACTGCAACAGCAAATGAGGAAATATTATGATAAACAAATGTTAATGAGTAGTTTGAGGTCTTAAAAACAGGAATGGTGTGCTCGGTACTTCCCATAACCCAAAGACAGGCGTGATCGTGTCTCTTGTCCTTGTCTCACACTCGTCATGTCTCCTGTTTGCTTCCTCTCATTTGTCAGAAATAATAGAGTAACTGGTGTTTTATTCCATTTCCCTCCATGGTTACATGACAAGTGTATCCAAACATCCAGTGTGTGCCAAACAGGATGTGTCCCGCTGTGTCCCTCCTTGTGCTTCTGACAGACATGGACCCAGTCTAACATAGAATAGACACGCTTGTCCACATCTCAACCCTTGAAAATGGGACGGTTTTCATTTTGTAATAATTTCTGAGGATTTACACGTGGATATAAAACTAAGACATTTTCCTGCAGAGACTGCATTAACTATCAATTTTGCACTCGCTAGTAACACATGCATGCTAAAAATGATGAAGTGCTCCTCAAAAACGAAAGCAGATGTTCGATTGACCATAAATAACAAACCAAGACTACCGGCTGCATGTGTGGAAACACAGAAAGCCGCTGTAAAGATGTGCAGTCAGCTAACGAGGCCTCTGTAATAATCCAACTCTAACCCCGTCCTCCATTAGTGTGAAGGTATGGTGGGTTTTGTGCAGTGGGGTATCTTCCTGTGTGTGTGTGTGTGTGTTGGGCTGAATTCCTGAGCCTGTGGTTACCAGCAGCTTTGATGTCCCAGCAGCACCAGGGCCCCTGGGTGACAGGCTTACCCACTGCCCCCAGCCTAAACTGGAAGGCCCACAAAGAGAAAAGCAAACAGGCAATAATAGCCAGAATGAACAAACCTTTTCTGCATCCCTGGCTGCAGCTTCCTCTGCTCCACATGCCAGGAGCACACACACTCACACACACTAGACGCACGCACAGTCCACAGTCGTACACACTGAGCAAGGAGAAGTAACTGATTGTGGGAATAACGTATCAGATACATCAAACATGTTTTAACATGTGTGCCCTCTTCCGTACAGATGACCTATTAGATTATCTCCAAGTTTTCTTTGTTCAGACCACTTCACATTCAGACTGGAGCTAAGTTTAGCTGCTAATTACCAGGATATTCTTGATCTCTCTCTTTGTCAGCTCTCTTGACCCCCCCCCCGAAGTCTCGTCGTGATTCAACTAGCCACCTTGTTATACCAGGAATGTCTTTGTGGGAAGTTTTGGGATGAAGTCAAAGTTCAAAATAAAAGTCTGACTGATGGAAAGCAGCTATTGTCAGGTGTTTGTGCATTGTAATCATGTAAAGTAATTAAAGACCAAGTTCACTGTTGTTATTTGAATTTGATCGGTCACTCTCAGTTCCACAGGCAGGCTCGAGATGAAAATAGTCTCCTGCACGAGCCTCAGATTAGAAAAGCCAGTTAGATTTACATGTCAAACAGAGTCACGTTGCTGTTGGCCAATCGGAGGAGAGATGTCCGAATATCAGGAAATAAGACTCCAAATCCTGCTGGTTCTACTGACCTCTCGTCTAGATCACTTCTACTTCCTGAAACAGGAGCGCCAGAGCTTTTTTCCTCAGAGATCGACTCAAAAGACATTCATTTATGCTGGAGACATATGCTGGGTTAAAACACTGATCCAGACATGCAGGGGCGCCTCCAGCAAATTTAGATACGGGTGGCCAGACGGGGTCAAAGACAATTTTGGGGTAGCACACCTAAATAGGTCCTTGTGGTAACTCTGGGAGAGTTTAGCCTGTGGTGATTTATTGCATTGCTCCATTATTCGTTTTTATTTAAAGAAACTCTATTTTACAAAGACAAACATTTCAGAAAAATACATTTTTGTTATTTAAAATGTAATTTTAAGATGTTTTTTTAATTCACAAAAACTATGGAGATAAAAACTTTTTTAATGTGAGCAGCAGAAACATGTATTTTTTATTCTGACTATTTCTTTACTCTTTAATTGTACTATTTTTATTTTGTTTTACAATTATGTCTTGAATAAAAATGATCATTTTATGGTTTGACTGAACAATAATAGGACTTATTGACACTGGCTTTTCCTGGGGAGTCAGCAATTTTCTAGAGGTGGCCATGGCCCCCCCTTAGGGGCACCACTGCAGACATGAAGGAAAAAAGAGAAACTTGGACATATTAGTAATAGTAACAACAAAGACTGACTCGTAGCTGCTGGCAGCCTATGTGTTACGCATCCATAGATCCACTCTAACTTTAGACGTTCATGTTAATGCCTCAAGTATGAAGTTCAGTCTCAAAAAATAAAAATACCTCCATCGACGCCCGACAACTGTGAGAAACTTCTTCCTGGAATAAAAACTCGATTCTTTAGGAGAAAAGGTTGTTGTCTTCGTTCATTTATCTGGCTGAGCTCAGAGTTCGGAGGGGCTCGTGTGTGTACGCTTGAATCGATAACGCCGTCATTAAGGATCTTTAACAGAGCAGAACTCGATACGGGACTCGTCCTTGACCTCCAGCTTCCCCTCTGCTTCTCCGGCACAAGGAGGCTAAATGCCAGGGAGCACACGGCCAACGCGCTGCAACAGCAACAAAAAAACCTCCACTCTAAACTAAACTGACAAGAGATGAAGAGAGGAGGCTGAAGCAACAGAATAGTGTTACAACTGAGCCGTGTACTGTATGAAGCTCAGTTCACCCAAACACGCACACACGGGCTATGTTTACTTCACCCGACAGTCAGATTTCTGAAATATGTGCTGGAAATCCATTAAACTCGACCACAATGAGAGGAATATCTGCCATTAACCGTCGTACTGTTCAACATTATTATCCTAAAAAATCCAGTTTGATTTAAAAAATAAATAAAAGTCCAGAGAACAGATGAAACATGGAGAATCTCGAGGAAAAATATCCAATTCAGGGTCTTTTTGTTCAGCACAGCACTAGAAACAGTTACTGTAATCACTTCAGTTCACAAGGGACAGACAGACAGTGTGTGTGTGTGTGTGTGTGTGTGTGTGTGTGTGTGTGTGTGTAGCACTGACATGTTTCAGTGAGAGCCAGGCAGTTATATAACGGTCAACAAAAACAAACAGAGTCCTTTTAAAGGACAGGGGGAGAGCCAACAGCCCCGTGCGTTCACAGCTCTTCACCTCAACAGTTTGGGCAGCAAAATATACCAGAAATGAAAAATACGAAGCAGCGTCTGCGAAGAAACGTAGAACAACAGCATCGACGTAAAGATCTGCAGAACGCTAGAAATAAAAGTAGGAGGTTTACTTGCTGTTTGACAGTTTAGTGTTTGCTGTTTATGTTTATAAATGGCTTCTCCCTGAAATGAAGCATCATTAAAATGGTCTTGAACAAAAATATATGGTTCTTAAAATAACTAAAGCAGGAAGTCGACAACAAAATCACTAAACTAATCAATGACAGTTGGAGCGACGATGGCTTTAGCCCAGTCTGACCCAGGCGCTCGTGCAATCCAATCATTAACTGTGCGTTTGTGTAATAATGCTGAACGCCGTTTTTAGAGCTAAAGTTACCCAGTGGGAGCTCAGTCCAAGTCAGTGATTGGTAGAACCGAGGGAGGTTTGCGTGACAACGCCGGTGGAAGATGTGGAATGTGAATTCAGATCGTCTGCTCGAATGCGGAGCGGCTCTGTGCACGAGGCGAGGGCAGCAGTTAAATCACTTAAGCTCAAGGGTGGAGAGTGATATGAAACGTTTGACGGGAGATGGACAACGTTCTTTGAAGCAGGAGCCAAGACCGTGAGTCTGTGGGACGAGCAGAGGGCTTCAGAGGTAAAGGGCCGAGGAACCAAAGAGATGTGAAAACGGACCAGACCAGACCGTTGAAGATCATCGTTAGAAAGCATAAACCTGAAATAAACAAAGCAAACTATTCATTATTAAATAACTATAAACCTCAAAACTACATTTTTGAATAAAATCACATAATTTATCAAAATTATTTATATGACATATTTTCTGAGTTTTTGATTTTGTATCAAAAGTAAAAAGCAGGCATGAATTTATTAAATAGTAGAGATGTAAGAAAATATCTATAAACTTAAATATCGCACTATTTTGTGTTTGACAAACATTTACTGTGTTTCTTTTGTGTGGTGCAATTCACGCTCTAGCAGCTAGGCGGCGTTCTGATGCAGCGAAATCTCGCAATGAAAAAATGTAACATAAAAGATATTTAGTCACAATATATCGTATCGTCTTCCCTGTATCGGGAAGAATATCGTATCGCCACATTCTTTCCAATACACACCCTACTAAACAGGAAGGTGTCTGAATCGGGTCCGAAACTGTTTTATTTTTTGTGACGGATGATTTTTTGCTGACAAAAATGATGCAAAAACCATTCACGATTGCTTCTATTAAAACAAAATTATGTAGAATATTGATCAACATTTTTCACGATGAATAAAAATCAAAAATTGACAGCAACAACAATCCAATCAGAAAATAGGAAATATGGGAGTAACAGCCTAAAGAGCCAATCAGCCAACGGAAAAGGCGGGACTAGACAAGGAAAGAACCAGAGTCTGGAGCCACTGGAACAAACTGCCGGTAACAGATGAACTATTTATGTGTAAAAGGAGGAAAAGCATTAATGTGACGATCTGAAAAGTATTTACGTGGTGAGTACACATCCGAGGTTTCCCTGAATATAAAAGTATCACGGTGGTAGTAGCGAGCGTTGGCAGGGGTGGAGGGGAGTAGATCGCCGGTGTCGGTACCGGATGGGCTCGGGGTCCTGCATCTGCAAATTACATCACAGTAGATGATTGGCTGAACGTAGGACTTACGTAAGTTACCATACCGCGGTCGTAAAAGTTACGTTAGCACGCTGACGAAGATTTGGATTAGTCAGAACAAATTTACGGCTGTAGTCCAAAAACCTACACTTTTCTGAGAAAATATGTTTGAATTTCCAAAGGAAATGTGAAATAAAGGCTAAGATATCAGCTGATGACCGGTGACCCTCTATAGCTCTCGATTTTGATGAAGTGGGGCAAAATAAAATATAAGAACTTTATTGAAAAGACACCAAGCAACATTTTGAATGAATGAATGAATGAATGCATGTATTTACATAACAACTAAGGTAATAATTCCACATTAATACAAACAGAAATGGCTTCACGTATAAGAACTGTTGTCTTTTTGGCAGTCTGATGGTGGCTTTATGTAGTTTCACATTCTTTACTAAACAAAACGGTGTTTTATTAACAAATCACAATTATAAAGAAAATCTTCAGGTGGTAACAAACAAGGATTCATGAACCAAACTGCTGATGTCTTTCCAACATTTAAGTGTGAAAGCCGAGTGGATTTTCCGGAATGCGACGTCATCAGCAGGCGCCGGACCCCGAGCCGATCTGGTACCGACACCGGACCCGAACTGAACTCACGGAACATCTGGTTGTTTAATGTTTTTTCTTTTGTTGCTTCGGCTGACTTCATCAGCGCTCGGTGTTCTGGTGGCGTTGTTGTGAGGCGGCCCACCGCAGCGAAACGTCTAATAAAACATCTCTTCCACTGAGTTTACCTCTGCGCTTTATTACAGTAACACCTTCTGATGTTTGATGGTAAGATGTCCTTTCCTGTCATGTTTACAAATATTACTGCACATTTGTTTACTTTATTAATACAGAGGCACCATTTTAAACTGCCAGTGTACATTTAGGTTATTTTACTGTTATTGAAACAATTATATTTGTAGTTTTATTGATCCAATTGTGAAATGTGACTTTTTTATATTTCTTTACAAGTTCAGGTGGGTGTAATTAACATTTCCTTACAGATACAAAGATTTTATTCAGCTCAGATGAAAACAACCTGGGCGACTAAATGGTGACCGCAATCAAAAGAAAAATAAGGAGAAGCCTGAATGTTTAGTGGGCTGAATGTGATTACATAAAACACGAGTTTAAGAGAACAACAGTGAAAGCATCCCTTTATTTCTCCACTTAAGATGAATTGAGGCAAATAAACACCTTAATAAATAAGCGGTAATCCAGGCGGGTCTAAAGATTTACCGAGCTGCATAATGAGCCTTTTGGAGCTGGCAAGTTTCAGGATTGTGTGTCTGGATGAATCCAGCAAGAATGTAAACCTGCGTCTTTCCTCACCGTACAACAGAACAGCTGCTCACACACACACACACACACACACACACACACACACACACACACACACACACACACACACACACACACACACACACAGCCGTTTTGGGATCAAATTAGGGTTGCAGGAATGTCGCACTGATGGCCGATCGGCGCGGATTCACCTGCTTCAGTCTGTTGTAATGACAGATGAAAGACAGACTCGGGCAGATTAGATCTGGCCTCACATTCGTGTGGAAGCGCTGGAGGCCGTTAGCGGAGCGTACAGTAATCCAGGCGACGACTGAAGCGACTATAAATGCTGTACCATGTTAAAAACTCCGTATCGGCTCACACTGCTTCTCCCGGACAAACAAATCCAACGGCGCCGTGTGTTCCGATAAGGACAGAAACCCCAAAGACTTGTTCCTTTTCACGTTTACATTCAGTCTTCCACACAACGCATCCTCAAACAAACGCAGACAGGCAGCTAATGCCAACGCAGCATGGTCTTTCATGAAGACGAAAACTGTCACCAGCATCCCTCTCCATGCACAAAGCAGCGAGACAATCCCAGGTGTTACAGGAGCCCGTTATAAAAGGAGCCCGTTATAAAAGGAGCCCTAAATGTGTTTGGGACATGTAAATGCTGAAGAAACCATCATCTAAACATCTGTTTCTGTCACTTTTAGCTGTCTGGACTCATGTAAATATGTTTTCATCTACTTTAGCCAGCGGTGACCTAAGCCCGTTCAGCCATCTATCTGTTAACACAGCGGGCCTGAGGAGCGAGCGGCATGATGGGGCCCCTGATGGCTGCATACGTCTGCTGTGGGGGCCTGTTGGTGCAGCTGTCCCACTCCATGGAAACATAAGACCTTATTAGAGTCCATTAGACCACTCTGAAACTAATAAGAGATTGTCAAATACATCCAAACATTCACACAGCCCACGGAGCGCCAGGAAGTGACTGCAAGGTGATAGGAGGTGTGTGTGTGTGTGTGTGTGTGTGTGTGTGTGTGTGTGTGTGTGTGTGTGTGTGTGTGTGTGTGTGTGTGTGTGTGTGTGTGTGGAAACCCAGCACGCAAAGCAACATCATATTTTTTCCTCTTTTCCTCCAATAACATCTCAAAGAAGTGAGACACTGCGTTAGACCGATGACTTCACCAAATTTGTTTTATTTTCAGCCCTTTTCAACAACTTCTCATCTGAAAAGTCAGACTATAGTTGTTGTTGAATACAAGCAGCTTGTCTGAGGTCCCGAGCTCCAAAAGCAGAGCCCCCCTCGGCCCTGACAGCAGGGGCTTGACCTGGTACCAGGCCCTTCATCTTTAATCTACACCGGACACGCCTCTAGAGGAGAGCTGAAGAACAAGGTACCATTTGGAACAAGCTGCAATAACCGGGAATGCTGAACGGAAAGGTCTTTGTTTAGAGCTCAACGCTGGTGCAACATTAAAGCCGTCGTGGGGAATCTGCAGAGCTGTCACACAGATCCATGTCTGGCTTCTTCAGCTGAGGGGAACTCAGAAACCAAAAACAGAGGAGCTGTGTAGACCACAGCCACAAACAAAGGGGACCTAGGGCCTCATGGCTTAAACACTGGAACCCTCTTTATTATCCTGCGCTGTTGTTTGGTTGCTTTCCTTGGTCAAATAACAAAAACGCAAACAAGCGGAGCAAAAAGTAAGCAAATATCTATCACGGAAATCTGTACAGCTAATAAAACCCAGAACTTGCTCTTATTGAGTTTCTGCACAGGACGGACTGCTGCACAAACCCCTCTAGCTGCAAGGGGACCTGACGAAGGTCGATCTGATGCCCATCAGCTCAGCGCGCCACAGGAACGAGCTTCACTGACAATGTTTATTATTTATTTATTGGTAAATTAAATTAAATCTTAAGTAACTCTTTCACATCTGTTTCCTGTACAATTTTAACCCTTTGCTCCTGCTTTTAATCTCATTGCTGCTGTGACACAAAAATGCATCCACTGAGGGACATAAAAGAGTGGTTCTATTCTATTCTATTCTATTCTATTCTATTCTATTCTAAAGAATCTATTTCTTATGCCGATAAACCATATAAATGATCACCCAATAGTGCTGTAGACATATGTAGTCATTGTTTTGGCATTTTAGAGCATCTTATTTGAAATTTAAATATTCAGCCAAAAACCACCAGTGTAGCGCCCCCTTCAGGTTAGCCTGCTAATTGCTAACGCAGCACACTGATGTCGCCAGTACGCCACCACCTCAGCTGCGTTGCCGCTGAGCGCTACAAAAGAAGCCGAGTCTCGGGTAAGCTACTCCTCCATAGCATGGGGGGGGGGGGGGGGGGGTTAGCAGTCTATGTCAGTCACCGTCACCGCTGGGTAACGTCTCCTTGTGGCAAATTTTTCAAACAGGAAATGTGGGTGGAGTGAAGCCTAATTTATACTTCTCTGTCTGCGTCCGGACGGACGCACGCAACACCTTTATCCATCCTTGCGAGGGCTCTGCAGCAGGCTTGGAAGGACGGAGTCGAGCTCTCTTTTCTAAACATCTGTCTGTTGAGATGGAGAACGCAAGCTTGTGATTGGTCAGGACGCCGCTGTCGTCTACAGCGCCACCATTGCGCCCTCAAAAACATAAAGAGGGCCATGGATAACTAGCGGCAGACACGGAGCAGCCTGAAGAATACCTAAAAATATGAACGTTTTACTCCCCCGTGACTGGAGGAGTGAAAAGCGTTTGATTTGTGGACAGAAATGACGGAAACATGGGTTTAGAGGTGGCGAGCGCATGAAGAGGTGGAGGAGAATGAGGGACAAATTTGTCCGTGTTAAAAAGTCTCTTAAATGCAGGAACACACTAGCCTGGCAAGCCAGACTAAATAAATGTATTATGCAAGAATTTGGTCTAGTTCACTAGGCTAGGAAAACACAATATAAACACACTATCTTGGACCGATTCAAGACAGGATACCACAGAACAGCGCTACGCCCTCTGTTGTCCTGGCGAGGAATTGCTTTGCAACACTCCCCAGGAGACGGAGAAGTGTGACGGCAAGTTGTCTTCGTCCGTGTGAGCATGTCTCTCCCTCGTGGAGCGGATGGAGAAGAATAAATTGGGCTTAAGACTCTGGTAGGGGGGTGACTTACTCTTCACATAATCATTAGAGTAGGGCTGCAACAAACGATTATTTGGATAATCGATTAATCGGATGGGGTCTCGACACGATTAATCGATTAATCGGATTACATGGGGAAATTTTTAAAAACTGCTAGGGAAACGTTATTTCTCTCCTTCCTTCACTTTATTTAACACAACATTATTAGAAAACAGTTCAATAGCAGAAAAACAACATGCCATCACCTAAATTGTCTTATAAGGTGCATAGACAGAGACCCTAAGCTACATCTATCTGTGACCTAAAATGCTTGGTCCAAGTTAAACAGCTTAAGGGCAATTCTCATCTGTTTTGTTTGATCTCATCTGTTGACATTTATTTTAAATGTAATTAAACATAGGCTGTGAATTAATCAAAATTGATCACTATTTCCAAAAATGACTGAAAAAATACCAAATAAAACAAAAGTAAACGAATGCCATCCTCCTTGCGATGATGCCCTGGGCAACTGCCATAAAGTCACATCAAGAAATGCTGCTGATCATTCCAATGATCCCAAATAGACTCACATTAGGCCACATGAAAGCAACTGAACCCAAAAATATATTAACCAGTATATAACTGCACTCTCACACAACACGCCTGCAGCAACAGTTAGGACTCCTCCCTCCCTTTTAAAAGCGTTTTTGCTTCTGAGGACATTGTGGTTGTAAAACCACATGCTAGTGGTCTGGCCCCGGTGTGATCAACCAGTTTCTGCGGGAATGTGACGGCGGAACCAGGGCCAGATTAACACTTTGTTGTACCCTGGGCAACAATATTCAAGGGCTCCATCATCACGACCCAAGGATCACCATAATGTGGTCACATACAGAATATTTTACTGTAATATGCAGTAAATATACTCAATACTTGAATGCCTGACAACACGTAACCCGCCCAGAGTAACCTTTGACCCACCTCGTGTGGACTGACCAATGAGGAGAGGGTCTTAACTTGAGGCCCTCTCTTCATTGGTCAGTCTGCATGAGACTGACTCTCAACTGACGTTCAGTCGTAGGCAGCGAAGCGTCTCTGTGCAGCGCAAAAGCCCGGGTGGACAGTTTGTTTAATGTAGGGTGACCATATTTCCATTTCCAAACAAGAGGACAGGGGATCTGTGCCTATGACGTCACACTATGGCAACGCCACACAAACCATGTTGGGACCCATTTTTTGTAAGAACTAAATTAACATCAGATTCTGCCAATAAAAGGGCTCTAAAACAATTCATATGTAAATATTTTGCATATTTAATGCAAAATCTAAATTTTCTGCTTTAGTGCTGCAACAAGGTTTTATTAATAATAAATTATTATACCTTTTGTTTTACTACAGCATCGGTAAGCTTCCTGTGCACAGATTATTAAGGATGCTTGTTTCAGCTGTGAGATTAGACGATAGGATCAATGAAAAAATAAGTTGTCACACACTCCATGGAAACTTTCAGAGAATCCACAAATAGTGGCTTTCAAATGGTTTTGTTACTTTTTGCAAGTTTTTAAAAGAAGCAGATGAGACAGCATGTCTGATAATTTAGTTTTTCATCTGATAATATTAGAACATGTCAGTAATGTCTGAGGGGCTTTTATAAACACTGTATAACTAATACTCCTGGAGAGGGCATGAATTACACAGAGGCTTCTGGGGAGCCCAGTTATGGGGGGGGAGGGGGGGGGCATTTTGCCTTGGCCCCCAAAATGTCTTGAAACGGCCCTGGGTGTGTGACTGAGTTTTGAAGGTGATCTGAATTGTATCAGATGTATAAATATAACATGTGTATAACTTATTGTTTTTTACTGGTAAAAACGTGTAGTGGAGATAAATCTACCTACATTTGACTTTTCAACACTTTGTTTTGTTTTCTTGTTTTTATTTAACTATTTTCCTGTCCTGTCTGTCTCTCATCTTCCTGCATCTCCTCTTAATTCTCCAGAAAATCTGTTGCCTGGATTCTTACCTTTTCACCTCATCGGTTACTTTTGAGCAGATCAAAGGGATCTCCTGACCGAAAAGCTCAGAGCGCGTTTTCGATGCTGCGTCAGTGAGGTGAAATCACCACAGCACAGGTGATGAGCTCCGCAGTAGCGAGCTTCAGGCACAAATAAGACAGAAAATAGAGAACATGTGCGGACATGAACGATCGTGTGCAAACTATAGTTTTTTGGTTGCGCCACTTTGAGAATGGACCGTGCGCTGGAAGCAGCTGCCTGGATCGTTGCGCAACAATGCGGAACCGGTTCGCAGCAGCGCAAGTCTGCCGGCTCTCCCTCGCGCTGATCTGCCGGTACCGGCTCTCCCTCACGCTGATCTGCGGCTCTCCCTCGCGCTGATCTGCGGTTCTCCCTCGCGCTGATCTGCCGGCTCTCCCTCGCGCTGATCTGCGGCTTCTCCCTCGCGCTGATCTGCCGGCTCTCCCTCGCGCACATCTGACTTGCTCTGGTCTGCGCGCAACGGCGGGCGGGAAGGGGGGGCGCTTTTGGAAGAGTTGTGCGACACAACGAATCGATGACGCAATTCGTTGCCAACGCTTTTAGTAATCGATTTTCATCGAATTTATCGATTTGTTGTTGCAGCCCTACATTAGAGTACTGTTTATTTGCAATCGGAAACAGTTTTTTGAGTTTTTATAAAGCATGAGATGTGATGCGGGAGTGTGGACATTCTATGGAGCTATCTGACATTCATCCATAGTCTGGAAATTCCCGGTACATCCTGTGAGTGTAACGTGAGTGGGCCTCCAACATTCTTCATTACTGTTTTCCTCACATCCAACCAAACAGGAAGGCTGTTCTTGGTTTAGCATCCAGGAAACAGCAGAGAACGCCTCCGCTAGTACAAGCTAACCATTAGCATTAGCAACTCCACCACACAGCAGAACACCTCCAGGCTTGTGTTATTTATGGAGATGAAACATCAACGTTGGAGAGCAAACAGAGTCAGTGGCAGAGTTGTGTTGCTGTTAGCCAATCAGAGACAAGATGTTCGAATATCAGGAAATAAGACTCCAAATGCTGCCGCCTGAAGCTCAACGTTTATTTGGCTCCTCAAACAGGTGAACCGGAGTCTTTTTTCCCAGAGTACGGCATACAAGGCATTCATTCCTACTAGAGACCGCTGCAGATGTAGTGAAAACATCAGTAAAGCTGACATCAACATTGCAGAGCAAACAGTCAGTGGTAGAGTTCAACTCAATTCAAGTTTATGTATATAGCGCCAAATCACGACAAGAGTCATCTCAAGGAACTTTGCACACTAAACATTCCAGTACAGTAAACCTGGGCGGTATGGCAAAATTTTCATATCATGGTTTATTTTTTATTATATCGGTTTTACGGTATTTGACGGTATGTTTCACAAGGTTGCGATTACCCAGATTATTTCTATAAGAAAATAATTACTGCACTAGATTGGCCTTATATAGTCCATTTTACCTTCATGTGCAGAATACCAGTTTTTCTATGTCCAGTCAGAGGTAGGCATAACTAATATAATAATACTAGCCGTTTAAGCCTTAGAGGTGGAGGGTGCAGATCAAAGCTTGAGACATTTTTGGTATTCCAAGTCGTGTTTTCGGCTGAGGTGATGAAGCAAGTTGCTGGTATTACCCCCGCCGGCTACCACCGTTGCTCGAGAGCATTTGCATATAATAGTTGCTTGCTCCACGTCCGAACAAACTCGAAAAACCTCCAAATAACAAATGTGGCTCCTGTTTTTGGAATAAGTTCTTCTGCATTCGAAGTTTCGATGTTGCCGTGACAGCTCCCGCCAGCCGCCATTCTTGGTTTCACCACGCTGTGGTGTTTGTGTGTAGCAGTGAAATGAGTCCCCGCTGAAACACTTTCCTCCTACGAACGTTCTGTACGTTGTCTAGGCCATTCACCGGTATAGCGGTATGTGAAAAATTCATATCATAACATAAATAAACACTAGTTTTGGTATGAACCGGTATACCGCCCAAGACTACAATACAGGTCAGTTCATTAAGCCAATCAGTAAAAAGTTTCCTATATAAGGAACCCAGCAGGTTGCATCAAGTCACTGACTAGTGTCAGAGTCTTTACAGCAGGCGTGGGCAACCCTGGTCCTCGAGGGCCTGTATCCTGCATGTCGTTGCTCCAACACTTCTGATTCAGTGGTTGATTCACCTGTTCAGCAGCTCATCAGGCTCTGCAGAAGCCTGTTAATCACCTGCTGGTTGAAATCAGGTGTGTTGAAGCAGAGTTGAAACTAAAATATGCTGGATACCGGCTCTCGATGGACTAGGGATCCTCACCCCTGCTTTACAGCAATCCTCATACTAAGCAAGCATGCAGCGAGGGGGGAGAGGAAAACTCCCTTTTAACAGGAAGAAACCTCCAGAGAATCCTGGCTCAGTATAAGCAGCCATCCTCCACGACTCACTGGTGATGGAGAAGACAGAGCACACACACACACACACACACACACACACACACACACACACACACACACACACACACACACACACACACACACACACACACACACACACACACACAAAACATATATACCAAGTAGTGTTTCTATGGTTACATTGTGATTTCTTAGTAAATATTCTATTTGGTGAGAGATAAACTTTATTGTATTTATCCTAGTGGATCTATCATTAAACGGGTAAACTAGTAGTAGCACATTCAATGTCAAAGAAAGTAAAATGTTATTATTATATGTGTTGCTGTTAGCCAATCAGAGGAGAGATGTCCACATATCAGGAAGTAAGACCCTGTCTGAAGCACAGCTGTGTTGTGGCTCACTTCTACAGTAGTTCTTGAAACATGTGCACCAGAGCTTTGTTTCCCTGATGATAACAGGCATTCATTCCCACTAGAGACCACTGCAGATGATTTCAATAAACAGCCTTTAGTAGGGTCCGGTGCAATGTGGATCGGGTGGCAGACCAAGGCGGGAGCCTTGGCGGTCCGAACCCCGGACAAGAAAACTGGCTTTTGGGACATGGAACGTCACCTCGCTGGCGGGGAAGGAGCAGGAGCTTGTGGAAGAGGTTGAGCGGTACCGGCTAGATATAGTCGGACTCACCTCGACACATACCATTGGCTCTGGAACCAAAGTCCTTGAGAGGGGTTGGACACTCTCCTTTGCTGGAGTTGCTCCGGGTGAGAGGCGGAGGGCTGGGGTTGGCTTTTTGTTAGCCCCAAGACTCTCTGCCTGTGTGTTGGGGTTTACCCCGGGGGACGAGAGGGTAGCTTCCCTGCGCCTTCGGGTCGGGGAACGGGTCCTGACTGTTGTTTGTGCTTATGGGCCTTTTTGGAGTCCCTGGGACGAGTGCTAGATAGTGCTCCATCAGGGGACTCCATTGTCCTGCTGGGGGACTTCAATGCTCACGTTGGCAATGACAGCTTGACCTGGAGGGGTGTGATTGGGAGGAACGACCCACCTGATCTGAACTCGAGTGGTGTTTCATTATTGGGCTTCTGTGAGAGCCGCAGTTTGGCCATAACGAACACCATGTTCGAACATAAGGATGCCCATCGGTACCCTTGGTACCAGGGCAGCCTAGGTTGCAGGTCGAAGATAGACTTTGTGGTCGTATCATCTGACCTGCGGCCGTATGTTTTGGACACCCGAGTGAAGAGAGGAGCGGAGATGTCAACTGATCACCACCTGGTGGTGAGTTGGGTCAGATGCCAGGGGAAGATGCCGCGTAGACCTGGCAGACCCAAACGCATAGGGCTGTCATGGTTGACACACCTCTGCAACATTGCGTGGTCATCGGGGGCAGTTCCTGTGGAGTGGCAGACCGGGGTGGTGGTCCACATCTTTAAGAAGGGTGACCTGAGGGTGTGTTCCAACTATAGGGGGATCACACTGCTCAGCCTCCATGGAAAGGTCTACTCCATGGTACTGGAGAGGAGGGTCCGATCGATAGTTGAATCTCAGATAGAGGAGGAGCAATGTGGTTTTCGGCATGGCCGTGGAACTGTGGACCAGCTCTATACCCTTGCAAGGGTGATGGAGGGGGCATGGGAGTTTGCCCAACCAATCCACATGTGTTTTGTGGATTTGGAGAAGGCTTATGACTGTGTCCCCAGGGGCACCCTGTGGGGGACGCTCCAGGAGTATGGGGTGGGTGGCTTTCTGTTAAGGGCCATTCAGTCCCTTTACCAGAGGAGCGTGAGTTTGGTCCGCATAGCCGGTAGTAAGTCGGACCTGTTCCCAGTGAGGGTTGGACTCCGCCAGGGCTGCCCTTTGTCACCGGTTCTGTTCATCACTTTTATGGACAGAATTTCTAGGCGCAGCCGTGGTGTGGAGTGTGTCGAGTTTGGTGGCAGGAGAATCTCGTCTCTGCTTTTTGTGGATGATGTGGTCCTCCTAGCTTCATCCAGCTCTGATTTTCAGCTCTTGCTGGGTAGGTTCGCGGCCGAGTGTGAAGCGGCTGGGATGAGGATCAGCACTTCCAAATCTGATACCATGGTTCTCGACCGGAAAAGGGTGGCTTGCCAACTCCAGGTCGGGAGAGAGGTCCTACCTCAAGTGGAGGAGTTTAAGTATCTTGGGGTCTTGTTCACGAGTGAGGGTAGGAGGGATCGGGAGATCGACAGGCGGATGGGTTCGGCGTCTGCAGTGATGCGGACGCTGAGCCGATCTGTCGTGGTGAAGAGGGAGCTGAGCCAGAAAGCCAGGCTCTCGATTTACCGGTCGATCTACGTCCCAATCCTCACCTATGGTCATGAGCTTTGGGTAATGACCGAAAGAACGAGATCGCGGATACAAGCGGCCGAAATGAGTTTCCTCCGTAGGGTGGCCGGGCTCAGCCTTAGAGATAGGGTGAGGAGCTCGGACATTCGGGAGGGACTCGGAGTAGAACCGCTGCTCCTCCGGATCGAAAGGAGCCAGTTGAGGTGGTTTGGGCATCTGGTCAGGATGCCTCCCCGGGGAGGTGTTTCGGGCATGTCCTGCCGGCAGGAGGCCCCCCGGTCGACCCAGGACACGTTGGAGAGGATACATCTCCAATCTGGTCCGGGAATGCTTTGGGGTCCTGCCGGAGGAGCTGGTGGAGACGGCCAGGGAGAGGACGGTCTGGAGCTCCTTAGTTGGGATGCTGCCCCGTGACCCTGACCCGGATAAGCGGAGGAAGACGGCGACAACGAGACGACAACGACGACGCCTTTAGTAGAAAGACTTGCATCAAATGTTAAATCCTAAAATTACACTAAAGTGGTTTTGTCTCCAGAGTTATGTGTTCCAAAGCATTTTTTACATTTTGTTCTTAAAATGATTGTGTAACAATTACAAAATGTGTCTGTATTAGTTTGGATGAGTTGTGCAGTTTTCTGAACATAAATCCCTCTAAAACACGTGTCGATCATGCAGAAACTGTCAAAATGATCAGAGCCTGAAAGCAACCATCTCAATCCGTTTCCACCCCTCAACCGTCTCCACTAACATCATCGTTCATGACCCACTCCTTTCTTCTGCCTTATCAGACCCAACCGTTCCCAAAGCTGATGAAGTGTCACACTGAACCTCCACATGGGTAACATGTCACAAAGCTGCAGCGGGGCAACCCATCTGCAGACACCCTGGGATAGTTGGGTTTGCTTGAAGGTCTCACACACACACATGTACGCACGCACACAGAGATCAGGTGTCTGACATTAGAGCTGGCACACACTGAGTGTTGGAGTCCTCACATCAAATACTTTTGCAGCCTCTGAGAACTTTTGATTCATCTCCAGAACACACGACACAAACAAGTCATTAGGCATCAAAGGTAGCCAGCATGCAGAATTAATGGACGACGAACCCAGTGAGATGTTAAATTTGATGAACAACATAAATAATTGAAAAATTAACGTCTTACTTTGGCAGGTGCTGCTTCTCTCCTCGTATCCCGGGTTGCACAGACACTTTCCAATTGGCACGAGCCACTCCCCCTCGGTGCTGCAGAACATTCGAGGAGGTTCCTCTTCTTTGGAGTGGTTGACACACAAACCTTTGACCTCCACCAAGGACTGGGAGTCTATGGGCACAGTGTCCGGAAAGGAGGCCAGATTCTTCACAGTATACGGGCACTTTTTAAAGTAAACCCTGACGGAAACTAAAGCTACACAAGCACCCACGTCCTGGAATGCAAGGTAGAAGCCCTTCTTGGTCAAGGGGCCCACCTCGCGCACCTCAGTGTTGAGTTTGAGGATGCGATCTCCAAGGTCCGTCTGGGTAAAACTCTCATCAGCAGCGATTGTGTCAATTTTGAGAAACTGATGCTCTCTGAAGTGGCTCCCCTGATCGTCATCCATTTCTAGATAGAGGAGGTTGAAGGTCTCTTTGCAGGTGCCCAGGACCAGCGGGATGGAGTTGCAGTCCCTCAGGGTAAACTTCAGCTCCACGTAGATCTTCCTCGCTGATTGGCGAGGTATCCAGTTAGTGCGGAGCCAGTTGTTCTGGCTATACTCCATCACGTTGCAGACCTGGAAGGTCCTAATTGGAGTGTAGTGCTCATCCACCCCACTGATCTCCTCCCACTGGAAAAGATGAAAAGAAGGAGAGGTCGAAAGGAGAAACAGGAGGAGATAAGGAGGAATAAAAGGCCAGAGGGGGTGTTTAGAGAAGAGGACGGAGGAAGTCAAGAAGTAGAGTCGAGAAATTAAAAGTAAAATGTATGAAGACGTAGGATAGTGGATGAAAAAGTAAAAAAAGTAGATTTAATGGGTGTTAAAGAGAGAGAAGAAGGGATTTGAAACAAGGGAATGAGGGATAAAGGGGAAGATTGGGGAGGGAAGTAGAGCAAAAACAAAGTTATCTCCACCCAATAAGCATTTAGAGATCAATTATTCAGATCCAGAGTCACTCTTGCTGAATACTAAGCATCTACTAAACATTTTAAGGGTGAAAAATCACACTAGCAGATCTTTTCTAAATGACTCAGATTAATTAAAAGCAAACTTGCAGCCAGAACCAAATTTCCTCATTTAGGATGCTGTGAAAACATCTCTAAGAAAAACCACGAGGTGTGGTTTCTCCTTCCAGTCCTCATGAATTTATGTGGAGCTGCTTAATTAACGTTAAATACCAGCAAAATCTCATAGTGTTGTTTTCCACCCTTACACTAGCATCGTATATACGTTCTCTCTCTCTCTAAGTGATGACTTTCAAGCTGTAGTCTTGGTTATTTGCATCACAACTCTACTTCTACTAAAAGGAAACGTGCTGAATCCACTAGGAGCTACGACGTATAGACAGGTGTGAGTGTATACCAGGAGCGTTTGTGTCTATCTTACATTTTCCCTCCACTGGGAGAAAGCACAGAGAAGAGGAGAGGAGAAAAACAGAGTGGGTCATTCCTTTTTGAATTCAACATAGTGGGAAGACTCATTGATTATGCTCTTTGGTTTCTGCTGTCCGGGCAAAATCAACACTGAATCACAGCAATGAGGGATGGACACACACCTGCAACAGTGAGCTCAGAGTGATTCAAATGACAGAATGTATGTAGACGTCCACATGGTGACCTCGTCTGACTTTTCTCTTGGTGAGATTAAAGATGAGCTTAAAGGTGCAGTTTGTAAGAGTGACATATTGTGGTCAAATGTGGGTACTGCAGCCCATTTTTTAAACAAAATGCTACTTTCTCACTGCTGTTCTCTGAGTTTGATGACTTGTCAGTTACGTATCGGCAGGGGTGGATTGCACCAGCTGGTCGTACTCCCGGGCGTAACATTAAGTCGGACGTAGATTTGAAAGTTACGCCCAGCTCGTTAACTCATTCGCTGCCAGCGTTTCTCACTGTTTTTACTGTTTTTTAAGAGCCACAGAACGTTGCGTGCTAGGATGATGTAGATGCCAAAACAACCAAAACAAAGCGGACACTCACCTCTTACATCAGGAAGAATCTGCGCGTTTTGAGCATTATCTGTTCTTTCATAATCCGTTGTTGAATTGCGATCGGCAGAAACTTTTCCGGTTCACGCCTCACTTTTTCTACAGCAGCGGCCCAAAACGATCTCCTAACACACGGATGTTCTGCTTCCTGATCACGTGGCATGTGACGTATGCGGATGAAGATCAGCTTTAGAGCTGAGATGTTTGTTCTCACTGTGCGGGGGCTCGTCCGACGCCCACACAGTAAAAAAAATGCAAATGGCAGTGAATGAGTTAAGAGGAGTGCACCACTCAGGTGTAAGCCCTTTAGCCGCTACACCCAGGTGTAACTATTACACCTGGTCCACACCAGAAGTACGTTGGAATATCTAGCCTAGAGTTTTTGTATGATTATGTTTAGTGGAAATTTGCCTTCCTCTTCCATTCTTGCTGCGCTTGGGCAGGCGTGTTACTATGCAAGGCGCACAGCAATGCTTGTATCCTCGTGAACATGCACGATGCGACTGGTCCTAGTCTGAGTTGGTGCACTCGGCTCTAACTCCAGTCCTGACTTAGTTAAGTCAGACGTAGGGGTTATGACTGGGTTAAGTCGGGACCAGCTGGTGCTCTCAGGACCAGAAGATTCTAGATGACAAAGGCAAGTCAGACATAGTTAGTTGATAATTAGATAAATATATCGTCATATCTGCTGTTAACACTAAAGTGCTTTGCTGTCCCCTGACTCTGAAAGACGCTATACAAGTGAGTGTCATTTAACACTCGGGTGTTTTACGGTAGGAAGCGCTTATTACACTTATCATGGTAATATTTCCACACATTAGAGGAAGTGTGGTTGTTTACCATCTTGCTGTTATAGTTCTGGATGACTCATTAAAGGAAGTAAAATGCCACTGTATTACTGAGTTGTTAGTTATTGAAAATTAGCTCAAGATTATTTTATAGCCAACTATTTGCATCTAATTCACCGTTAGCATTGTTAGCTCAACATCTAGCCTGCTTCACCCAATATTAGAGTAAAACAAAAGGATGTTTCTTTGGGACACAAGAAATAACTTCTGGGTCGCTCCCAATTACTTAGCTTTGGTTCTTTAAACAACTTTGATGCTTTTTTGCCTGCTGGTGTCAATTCCAAATGCCTGTGATGCAGCGTTAGCTCATGCAGATTCCGCAAATTCCCAAAGCGTAAACAAAAACTACGTCCCTCTTTCTGATAACCCCTCAGCCGGCTGAGAATGAAGTCTGTTTCAGTATAACTTTCCTTCCAACGTGATTGAGACATTAGACAGTTTTGGGATAATTTCGCAGTAAAATTCTTACAAATTGCACCTTTAATCCACGGTTTGTCTTTGCACAGGCACAGACACAATCACACGTTGTAAAGGAAAAGAAAGATCTCCCCAGAGACAAAAGAAGGGAAAACTTAGAGGGAGAGACTCGGTCGGTGTTTAGTTTCCCCGTCATGGTCTCTTTGGCATCGCCTCATTCATCAGAAAGCAGTCGAAGCTCTCCAAAGCTCTAACAATAACAGGGAAACGACTGGAGAGGTGAAGCCCAACTCCACGTTTCACCTGACTGTAGTTACTCGTTTGGACTCCGGACTATGAATGCAAGTTTAAAATGATGTGATGACAAGCCAAAAGGTTTGCTGACAGACTTTAATACGGCTGAAACCAACGGGAGGACACGGCGTGCCGCTGTGATTGGTGACTCTGTTGACACGCTGTCTGATAAGACGACCTTTCTGTGTGAACAGGACTGAACGCTTAAGGGAGTTTTCATTCGACGTGGCTAAACGGTGTGCGACCAGAAATGTAACCCAGCTGTGGTGATGTGTAGGAGCACAGAAAACACATCTATTTATAGGTTTTTGTTATTAATACCATGAGAAATATGGAGGTTGAAATTATCGTGGTGTATGTTTGACCACAACTGTCTCAAACTGTCACGTGAATATGATAAAACTTTTAAAAATGCATTAAAACAGATCATACCAGGGCCTTTTTCAGGCTCCCAGACACGTTTTCCATTTCCTGGTTTTATTTTTTACAAGACGAGATCCAAAAATGTGAGCTTGCTTCAACACAAAGACGCAAAGCTGGCCACTGCCTTCGTTCTGGGTTTCCTGTTTGGACTACTTGAATCTACACTTTGTGCTATGTCATCACAGACCTCAAACATTCTCAGGGTGAAAAAATCTAAATTGCGAGTTGAGCCTTCAGCTTCAACCTCAGGACTAAATAGCAGACTTCTGGGCAGCATGACCAAGCGCATGCTCGTCGTCGTCCTTTCTTTGATGTGGGTGTGCATTTTGTATTAGTCCCACGGTCTCAGCAGCGTCTTCGTGCCGTGTTGCAGCATTGCTGTTGCACACAGTGAATAACCGAACACACATTATCTGCTCTGAATCATTTGAGCAATAAGCAAAACTTTAAATTAGAAAGATTTAAGTTTAGATATGTTTTTATTTGTTGTCTTGGTAACCCACAAGTGCTCCACTAGCTGAGACAATTCCCAATGGGAATGTGTAAGACTGCAAGAACAGATACGGTAAGCAAGTGACCCCCGTGTTCTCCTCCAGGGTGGTATAACTCCTCCCTCTCTATTCACTCTAATTGATATAGAACAACACAAGGACCCTTTGACCTCTGACCCTGACCCTTGATGGTCACAGCTGGGCCACATGTTGCCTCTGATCTGTGCTGTAGGTGCAGCTGCTACAGGGACAATAAAACACAATGTGGTAACTTGAGCTGATCAAGACATCGCTATGACAACAGGCCCGTCTCAGAGTCACTCATTCACCTCCTTCAAAGATATTCAGGTCAGTGGTTGTTAATGGACTGGTACTGGTCCAGTATTGGGTGACCATGCACTTGGTTGTAACTGAGACTGAGTTATAGGTGGCAAAACAGATCTGCCCTTTTTTCCAAGCTCAACTATAATTAATCTACTACTGAATTCACGTATCAGTTATTGTTCAAAGCAAGCTCAACTTCTGCTGTGTATCTTCATTAAGATTTATTCTCTATCTGAACTTTAGATATGCTGTTAGTGACCCGATGAGCATTTCCTGGGGCTTTGGGATGAAAGAAGGCCTGATTCCTTCTGATGACACAGCTATCGTTTTCAAAGGCAAAGGTAAAGCTCCAACGCATCATTTGTTCTGTCAGTGATGATGTCACTAGTTCAGTCCAATGACCTTAGGCACCAGGCGGACAGAAGTTGACTTAGACATTAAACAAAAAGTCATTTAAAATATGGCCTTGCAGCATAAAATACTTAAAAGATATCGGCCAGAGGCAAAATTCGTTTGAACAGTATGTGTAAATGTGTATTAAAACCTCAGATGAAAAAGGTTTTCTGGATTTTGACGTCTGGAATTGTAAGAAAATCTGATGTTTGTGACCGGCGCGGGAAAAACTGAAACTAACTTCCGGTCTAAGCCCTGGGCAGCTGGTGACGTTTCACATGGAGCTCTGCTGAAACAGCTGTAGTAAACAACGCCTGACTCCGCTGTTTCTGCGTTAGCGTTATAGCAGAGAACAATGTGTCATCAGTCAGATGTAGCTTCTGAAGCCTCTGCTAGTCAGTCAGATTTGTTTTTTCTCTGGGATACGGCGACGAGAACGGATATTGGATTACCGGAGACGTTCAACCGAACTCAGACCCCGCCAGCTGGATATCACTACCAGACGTGCATACATGTTTTAGACAGTTTGACTCAGAAGACCTGCGAACCGATTTGGACATAGAGGAGGATTCTGTTCATTTTCAGAACCAAAATTGGTACAGTTTGTTTACTTTTCTTAAATATTTCATTTCTGTGCTCCACTGGGAGCTCTAAGCTGGTCTTAGCTCCATCATGTGTCCCAATATAGTTCAGTAATCTACAGTTTTACTGCTGTGTGTATTTATTGATATAACTCTGGAAAATATAGATCACTGGAATAAGTCTTCCTGATGCTGGAGTAACCCTTTAGTTTGATTCGTTTGCACTTGTAGGAGTAACGTACGTATGTATTTGGGTGCTTTTAAAGATCCTCCATGGGGATCATCTTTTAGATTGTATCTGTGTGTGTCGTAGCTTTCCCAAAGGACTTGTTCTTTCCTTACCGGAGCTAACACAGTTAGCAGTGTTGCTGCAGTCATGCTAACGGGACTTGTCTAGAGTGCGGTTCTAGATGGATTTATAGATGTAGGTTATTATTTTAGATCAGACCTGTTATTTAAAAATGCGTGTAGGACACAGACACATGGCTCAGACCTTTTGTTGCAGCTGTAAACGCAATTTTCCGTAATAATTAAGAGCACGAAAGTAAACAAAATACAGTTATTCACAAAACTAGCATCAGCAGCTAGCTTTTTTTACGTGCTGGAGTGACGTATGCGAAACACCGTTCTTCACTCTCTGGAGGAGAGAATTTTGATTTTCTGTAATGATTCATGACAAAATTCCTTAACAAAATGAAAAACTGAACCCACTTCATTTTTATATAGATGGTAAAGTTTAGTTATACTGAATTTCTACTATTTTAATGCCGAGTCTGGCCAATACCTTTAAGGGAAAATGGCTGTAGGTTCAGCAAAATTCAAATCCTTCCTTGAGGAGGAAAGAACCACCATCAATCTGGTCAAGTAGCAGCTACGCTAGGGCAGGAAATTATGTGGTGACGTCACATATGCGACGTACCGATTTCTGGTTTGTAGTCATGCTGTCACGATGCCAGGTGAGTTGAGCCGGAGGTGAGGATCCACATGCAGGGGAAGAAGCAGGCAGGCAGGCAAACTGGAAATCTAAAGAGTCTTTAATAACACAGAGCACGCAGGACATTGAAACAATGAACCGACAAGACACACAAAACTGAGAGGGTTTAAATAAATGAGGAGCTGGGAGCTTGGGTGATGAGAGGCAGGTGGAGGCAATTAACAGGGACACATGACTGAACAGAACGGGAAGACAGGACAGAGTGTGACAGCCCCCCCCCCCCCCCCCCACCACCACCACCACCACCACCACCCCCCACGCCCTTTAAAGGGCGGCACTGGACGCCCAACGCAGGCCAAGGCGGAGTCTAGGGGGCCTGCGTCTGGAGCACAGGAGGCGAGGCTGGAATCTGGGGGGCCTGCATCTGGGGCACAGGAGGAGACAGCGACGGGCTCTGGGAGGCTTGTGCCAGGCGAGGGCAGGCCTAGCAGTGACTGGAGGTGGAGCCGCTGCAGGGGGAGTCGCTGACTCGGCAGGGGAAGTCGCCAACTCGGCAGGAGGCAGAGTCGCTGACTTGGCAGAAGGCGGCGACTAGAGTGGAGGCGCTGAAGGCGCCCACTGGACTAAAGGAGTTGATTGGAGTGGAGGAGGTGACAGGAGTGGAAGCGCCAACTTGAGGGGAGGCGCCGGACCTGGAGGCATCGACTTAGGGGGAGACGCCGACTAGAGGGGAGGCATCGACAGGGTTGGAGGCGTCGACTTGGCTGGAGGCGTCGACAGGGCTGGAGGCGTCGACTTGGCCGGAGGCGTCAACTTGGCTGGAGGCACCGACAGGGCTGGAAGCGTCAACTTGGCTGGAGGCGTCAACAGGGCTGGAGGCATCGACTTGGCTGGAGGCGTCGACAGGGCTGGAGGCATCGACTTGGCTGGAGGCGTTGACAGGGTTGGAGGCGTCAACTTAGGGGGAGACGCTGTCTAGAGGGGAGGCATCGACTTGGCTGGAGGCGTCGACAGGGCTGGAGGCATCGACTTGGCTGGAGGCGTCGACAGGCTGGAGGCGTCGACTTGGCTGGAGGCGTCGACTTGGCTGGAGGCGTCGACTTGGCTGGAGGCGTTGACAGGGTTGGAGGCGTCAACTTAGGGGGAGACGCCGTCTAGAGGGGAGGCATCGACTTGGCTGGAGGCGTTGACAGGGTTGGAGGCGTCAACTTAGGGGGAGACGCTGTCTAGAGGGGAGGCATCGACTTGGCTGGAGGCGTCGACTTGGCTGGAGGCGTCGACAGGGCTGGAGGCATCGACTTGGCTGGAGGCGTCGACAGGCTGGAGGCGTCGACTTGGCTGGAGGCGTCGACATGGCTGGAGGCGTCGACAGAGCTGGAGGTGACGACAGGGCTGGGGGCGGAGCCCCTGACTTGTCTTGGGGAGGTGCCGACTTGAGTGGGGGGGGGGGATCCGCTGCAGGGGGAGGCGCCGGAGCCGCTGCAGATGGGGCCGCTTCCTTGGCTGGCGGCGTCGGACGTGGCGCTGACGGCTTGACTAGAGGTGCCGGACTAGGCGCTGACGACTTGAATGGAGATGCGGGACTAGGCGCTGACGACTTGAATGGAGGCGCTGGACTAGGCGCTGACAACTTGAATGGAGGCGCCGGAGCCTCTTGGACAGGCTGGGCTGGGGGCGGAGCCTCTTGGGCAGGCTGGGCCGGGGGCGGAGCCTCTTGGGCAGGCTGGGCCAGGGGCGGAACCTCTTGGGCAGGCTGAGCCGGGGGCGGAGCCTCTTGGGCAGGCTGGGCTAGTGGCGGAGCCTCTTGGACAGGCTGGGCCAGGGGTGGAGCCTCCTGGACTGACCGGACAGGAGACACAGGACCTGGCGTTGACCGGACTGGAGGCGCAGGACCTGGCGATGACCGGACTGGAGGCGCAGTACCTGGCGATGACCGGACTGGAGGCGCAGTACCTGGCGATGACCGGACTGGAGGCGCAGGACCTGGCGATGACCGGACTGGAGGCGGTGCCGCTGACTGGACTAGTGGCGGTGCCGCTGACTGGAATAGTGACATCTCCTGAAAAATCAGGGAGGATAGTGTCTAGCTGTTACTCCTGGAGGCTATGGAGCTGACAGAGCCGGACGAGCTCAGCTTGGAGACCGGCGAGCTCCATCCGATGGGCTGCAGGCTCGCGCCTGCAGATGAAGGAGGTGCTGACTGGACCGGAAGCGGGGCCGCTGGCCGGACTAGGGGCGGGTCCAAGCTGGAGCGCCGATCCAGGGTGGCGGTGAGCCTGCAGTGCCTCTCCGGGGCTGGAGGTGTTGGTGGAGCCCGGGTTCCTTCCTGGCGCCATAGAACAACGCCGGGGGAGCACACAGCCAGCCTGGTGCCCACATAGCAGGATCTGTCCAGCTGCGTCTCCCAATCCATCCTCCCATATGGCTCCGGGAGGGTGGAGAGCATCGCCAAGGCTCGATGTCGGCGGCGTTGGAGGAGGAGAAGTCGGCTGGTGGCTCGGGGTGAGGCATCGGAGCAGGTACTTCCAGGGTAGAACTTCCCCACTGGATCCTTCGTTTGGTCGGTTCATTCTGTCACGACGTGCAGGTGAGTTGAGCCGGAGGTGTGGATCCACATGCAGGGGAAGAAGCAGGCAGGAAGGCAAACTGGAAATCTAAAGAGTCCTTAATAAGACAGAACACGCAGGACATAGAAACGATGAACCAACAAGATGCACAGAACTGAGAGGGTTTAAATACATGAGGAGCTGGGAGCTCGGGTGATTGGGTGACGAGAGGCAGGTGGAAGCAGTTAACAGGGACACATGACTGAACAGAACGGGGAGACAGGACAGAGTGTGACACATGCTAATTACGACCTTTTACAAGCTGATAAATCTCAAAGTACGTGACTGACATGGTCGAAACAACATCATTCGTTTTCATTTAAGTTGCAGTACATCATATGTGTGATCCAGGGCGTAAGGCAAAGCGGATTAGAAAATAGCGTTTTAGCCCCGTTGACTTGCATTCGTTTTTTTCGTTCTTCCAGGACCCGTGAGCCAACCGGAAGGGGAGGAGACTTGGACTCCCTATCTGCTCACGTCTCAAAGAAAGGCTAAAGTCTAAATCATCTAAATTTAATGCCAAAGCCATTTCCAACAATCGCTGTTCTTGAGCCAACGTTTTTCCTTTCATCTTTGTAGTTTGACTCCAACGCAGCTCTGGTGCTAGGACCGCCCAGTTTATCTCTAAAAACATAGAGCACTGCGCCTGGCTGAACCTGACCAACTGGTAGACCTCCTGAGGCTGCTAGGATCATGGCTAGACCAACCTGCAGAGTCAAATCTAACACGGTTGTCCCAGTTGTCTAGGCCACACAGACAGGGTTCTCACACAGACATTCTATGTGGAGTTTGCAGGTTTTTCTCTCAACATCCTCAAATTTAAATAAAAAAATAGAACATCCACTCTGAACTGGTGCGCTGATGGACTGGGGACCTGTTCAGAGTCTACACCACCTTTGACCCTTTGACTAGCTCACACTGGGTTGGAGACCAGCTCCTGCAACTGAACAGAACTAAGTGGGTACAAACGAGAGAGAGAACGGGGACAAGAGTCAAGATTTACAATACTGTAGCTGCAAGCAAAGTTCCTGGCACAGACAGCAGCGCTGTGTCCCCTGTCGCTGTGAAGAATGCACTTCACTTTGTACCCACCCATTAATTCTATTCTGCATGCAGAGCTGGTGTCTGGGGTGTTGGTTTGTTGCTGAAGAATGCTTTCAAAGATTGTGAGAATGTAATCTTTAACAGTCTTTAGTGATGGGTTAAGCCCCCTGGACACTGCAAAGAAATCAGGCTGCCTCCCAGACAGATAACAGTATATCTGGATCAAACACACACACACACACACACACACACACCCATCAGTCCATTCGCTAGATCCCAAGTGAACGTCCTGGGCAGCCTAAGCTCTTAATTTGTTCTGACCGGAGCATGTTGTGTCTCAGCGGGCTGATAGCTGCGGCGTCTCCATCGACGTGGACGAGCGTTCGTTTGTGACGGAGACCGAAGGGTTCGGCGCCGTTGCCACACATTATGAGAAATCATTTGTGAGCAGCGGCCTCTCAGGGCACGCTGCTTATCAGAGCGCAGTCGGCGGATGACGTGAGTAATTACAGACGAATCACCTCGAGGACTTGATCGTCAGCAGCGTCCCTGTCTCACAACTTCTCTCATCTTCTCATCATTCCTCTCACTCGCTCTCCTTGTGGTTTTGATCCTTCTGCCTTCCTGTTATCTTCCGCTCCACTTGTTTTCAGTCAGGAATGTCGTTGGCACTCATCCCCAACCACAGACTTTTCATCCAAACTAGTTCAAAGAAGAAGTCTTGAAGTAAAGCAGACCCTCTGAGCAGACTCCGTCACACATTCCGATGTCCGGCGCTGGATCAAATGCCTGAATCGATGCTGATCGTTCTAGTTCCACGCATGCGAACAACGTCAGTCAACACAGTCTCGATCCTTCCCTTCAGTCATCTACAAGGTGGACCAAACACGCTTCAAAAAGTCATTTTACTGCATTAGATTGTTTGTTTGTTTTTCATTACTGTGGTTCAGCCTCAGGGAGAAAGAAAGCCCAAAGATCTGCGTGCCGTGGTGCTGCCCGTGCTGTACACGGCCGAGGGAAATGGGATTTGGCAGCCCAACGGAACAAATGACCAGATTACCTTAAGCCACTGCCAAGGAGTAATTCCAACACTTAATAAACGAAATACAGGAAATAGTACTGCGTGTGCCTGCGTGCGTGCGTGTGCGTGTGTGTGTGTGTGTGCGTGTGTGCGTGCGTGCGTGTGTGTGTGTGTGTGTGTGTGTGTGTGTGTGTGTGTGTGTGAGTGTGTATGAGGAGAGAGAAAGAGAAGGGAATGACAGCGGGCCAGCCCAGAGGCGCAGGAGTCTAACTAGTTAGACAAATAAACGCTGAACCCACCGGAGGGCTTTGGTAGGAGAGACTCACATGAAAGCCGCTGCTGGGCTTTTCTTTTCCTGTTTTAATGTAGAACGTTGCTGAGTTGTTTTACGTTTGTTTTCTGAAATCTTCACAAATCGTGCACATTTTAAGTTGGAATTTGGTGAAATAAATCTGTTTTCAAACTGCAGAAAGATCATGCACGCTTTAGTGAATTCAAAACAAGAATAAAGAGCTATTTAGTAGCATAAACGCATGTGTGTGTATATACATATATATATACATGAGAATGTTCTAATGCTGATTTTCATGAATAACTTTAGAGGGACTAAATTAAACTCTTCTGCTGTTTTTTTTTTGTTATTTAGATGAAGAGATTACAATAAATTTGTAAATTGTAATAATTTTATTGTATTAAAGGTGTGGTTCACTAGTTTATTCCATACATCTGCAGTGGTCTCTAGTAGGAATGAATGCCTTGTAAGTCGTAATCTGGGGGGGTGGGGGGGGGGGGTGTTCAGGAAGCAGAATTCAAATGGAGGAGGAAGTAGCTTCAGACGACAGGATCTGGAGTCTTGTTTCCTGATATCTGGACATCTCTCCTCTGATTGGCTAACAACAACACGACTCTACTACTGACTCTGTTTGCTCTGCAACGTTGATGTTCTTCTCCACAAATAACACAAGCCCGGAGGAGTTCCGCTGTGTGGTGGAGTTGCTAAAGCTAACTGTTAGCTTCTACTAGCCGTGATGTTCTCTGCTGTTTCCTGGACGCTAAACCAACAACAGCCTTCCCTGTTGCGAGCCAAGATGGGTGAGTCCATGAATGTTAGTGTGATGTAGATCTGTCAGGCTTTTCCAATCCTAGAGTTTCACCGTCTGTTTTTTTATCAGAAGCTAAAGCAGGAGATAGGTGTAGGAGACTATTTTCATGTTTGGCCTGCGTGAAACACTCAGAATGACCTGTTATAATCAGAAATGATCAGTACAAAATGTTTTTCCAGTCAACCACACCTTTAAAAACTAAAAACCTGTTGTGTTTGAGTGGATGTTACTGAGTGGGATAATACAAACAGCAAAAATCTGAAATAAGCACAGACAGGCACATCCAATAAAAAATGCAATCAAATAAACACCTAAATGTCTATTTGATTTATAGCTAGCAGTAGTCTTCCTTCCAGAAGATTAGTAACGGGAAAAGAGCTGCTTGACCTGTCGAGTCTTTCTGGCAGGTGTAATGAAAAAGTGCAAAATGTTACCAACACGAGTGGGATGGATTATACGTTCACATGCATCAGTAAAATGCTATGAGTGGCTTTTATGTGATGTATGCCACAAAGGCAGCGATCTTGTCTGAAGTCTTATGAGGATGATTTCGAGTCACTCTAATCGTCTTTAAACGTAGACGGACCCAAACACACAAACACACGAACGCGGCGCAGTTTCCCCAAGAATCCTGACCATATGGTCCACCGAATACTTAACCTTTAACCTGTTGGAGGAAAAACAGACAAAAACAGCTAAGAAGTGGGTTAATCTGCTCTTGACTCAGTTTCAACGTGTCAGAGAGAAAAGCACTCGGGTGTAAAAGTTTCAGGTTTTCCTAGAAAACCTAGAAAATGTGAAAGGTTCATAAATGTAGGCAGAAAGACTGGATACTCACTCCGTGTGATGGGTAGGAAATCCATCCCAGCTCCCCCTGGCTCGCTTTGGAGTCTAACAGGTTAACTGGTGAGAAGGAAGAGAAAAGGAAAACAGAGAGTGAGTGACTCGTTCTTGTTAGCCCCAATTAGCCTTTATTTAATCCCACAGGAGGAATCCCGACCTCAAGAAATGGTCGTGACTGTTTGCTCAGCTGCCGCACACACACACACACACACACACACACACACACACACACACACACACACACACACACACACACACACACACACTCTAACCTACTCTACAGAATCAGCTTCATAATCCATAGTTTTACTATAGAAGCTAAATGCTAACTGTACAGCAGCTTTCTACAGATTCAGTCTTTTGGTCTCCCAGAACGTCCACACATGGGTTCATTTGAACTTTCACCTTTTCACATTTAGGAATATTAACAACAAAGCTGGATGCATGTTGAGAACGTTGTTCTTATTTAATGCTTAGTGCAGAAGCACCAACAGTACATCAGATGGATCCTAATCCGTCTGAATCGTTCTCTCCTCCAACAGCATGTGGCTCTAGGTGTTCTAGAACAAATCAGCGGCCAATGGCGTGTGGAATATTTGCAAACCAAATGTCGCACTGGCGTTTCTTTTAGGTTTAATGTGATTGATAAACTAGAAACCACTCCTATCATCACCTCATCTTTAGATTTCACTCAAAGAATCTCAACTCGAGGGATTACGGAAAGTTTCAGATTATCTCAGCGATGCCGTAACTCATGAGATCAGAACCAAAGACACTGCCTAAAGTCCCAGCTCTGAGACACACGAGTCCAAACAGACGGCATTAAGATGTGCTTATTTTAAAAGAACCGTCCTAATCCAGCTCATTCACCGAGACCGGTCGGTACGCAGGAGAAGCAAAGCTGCTGCAGATCTAAACTCTAATGCAATAAACCCGTTCCAGAGGTGGTCAGAACTCCGTTTGGCCACCGTCAGACCAAAATAAAAACTGTTTTATGATGAATGGAATTACAGTTAAGTGTCTGCTGCCAGGAATGAAGTCGTCTCGACCAGAGTTAGTCCACGTCTAACAGGAACGAATAATATAACGCAGCAACGCCAGGAATGATTTCCTCCAGCTCTGAGACGTTGGGAAGCAGTTTTCCAAAAGTGAACTGGAGTTCTGGAGTCAGTGGAGCAGATTTCTGATGTCGGAGGACGTTTCCAGACATTAGGCAACAGTCCTGCACGCTCATGGGGTTATCCGCAAACGGAGTCCGACCCACGCCGCTGCCCCAAGCTCACCAAATATTTTCCATTTTGAATGAGGATTGCTGTAAAGACTCTGACACTAGTCAGTGACTCGATGCGACCTGCTGGGTTCCTTATATAGGAAACTAGTGACCCGACCTGTATTGGAATATTTACTGTGTAAAGGTCCATGAGACGACTCTGCTCCTGGTTTGATGCTACATAGATAAAGCTGAACTGATTTATCCTGATAGCAAACAAAAAAAACTGTAAAAATTAATGACCACCACAGACATTAATCTGTCAGTTTATTTAGTCATTGAAACAGCTGAAACACGTTTTCCACGTACACTGCAAAAACCGATTTCCAAGAAAGTAAAAAATAAATCAAATAAAATCTAATTTTTAGACATTTTTAGTTAAAAAAATCTCTAGAATTTTTTACTACTTACAATAAGATGAATATTTTTAAATATAATAAAATTTTTCTGGTTTTGAGGAATAAATTCTGCCAATGGGGTTGCTTGGCTACAATCCTTAAAGGGTCCATATCATGCTATTTTAACCCTTTAAACACAGAGGTGGGATAAAATATTACCGTTGGCACTACTGAGATGTCACTTATCTTAAGAATGAGTTATTTTCATCAGCCTGAATTTATACCCATAAATAAAACGCTTCGCTTCAGGGAAAGTCCAACTAAACGTGCCTACAACAGCATCTTAGGCGAGTCGGTTACAGGGCTGGCTCTGGTAGTCCTTTAGTTAGGCACCTGCCTGCCATCTTAGTTTTGCCATGTGCTGACTCAGCTGGGGAGTAATTTACGC